>NW_007730854.1:132755-141142 GCF_000696425.1 Galeopterus variegatus | reverse complement strand
GGTTGGAAGTCACCAAAAATAGAGGAAAGCTGCATGGTAGATCTGCTGTTTTGCAGACAGATGCCAGGGTAAGCAAGAGATCAGAAAAGGTCTGAGAGGTCCTACAACCTCCAGGCAGCTTATTGGTGAAGATTTTCCCCTGCATGAAGTCAGTATGCAAAGGCTAAGAGAAGTGGTTGGGGCTGGCCAGTTAGCTCACTTGAGAGAATGTGATGCTTGTAATGCCAAGGTCATGGGTGCAGGTCCCCATACCAGCTAGCCACCAGGAAAGAGACAGAGAGACAGAGAGAGAGAGAGACAGAGAGAGAGAGAGACAGAGAGAGAGAGAGAGAGGTGGCTGTTTTTTTCAAAAGCCCAAATTAAAAAAAAAAAAAAAAAAATTATAACACATACAAAGAAACAGGAAAACATGGCCCAATCAAAGAAACAAAATAAATCTTCAGTATCCAACTGTAAAGATACACAGATCTATGAGCTGCCTGACAAAGAATTTCAAAGAACTGTCATAAAGATACTCAGTGACCTATAACAGAACACAGATAGACAACTAAATAAAATCAGAAAAACAATGCACAAACAAAATGAGAATATCAACAACAATTCTAAAAATGGAGATTTCATCAGAACACCCAGCAACCATGTTAAACCTCCAGTACAGCTGGGAGAGTTGCACAAAAGAAAAAGCAAAAGAAAGAGGTCACTAGAGGAATTTGCAGTCTCTGGTATCCACAGCAATAACATACTTCAAACATAGCAAAGCTCCTGAGTAGATTAATAAATAATAAATAATAAATAAGTAAGTCTCCACACTGAAGGTGTATTTACCTCAGTATCTATTTACCTATAAATGTCTAACCAAAAATTACAAGACATGCCAAAAAGCAAGAAAATACTGATAATACAGAAACAAAGCAATCATCACAAGACTCAGATATGACACAGATATTGTAACTTTGAGACAGAAACTTAACATAACTATGGCTAATATGTTACAGTCTTTAATGAAAAAAGGTAGACTGCCTGAAAGATTAGATTGGCAATTTCAGCAGAGAGATAGAAACTGTAAAATAATTAAATGAAAGTAATAGAATTAGAGCTGAAGTGCTCTATTCAATATCCTTGTCTTTAGTCTTTTTTTCCTACTGAAAAAGTAATCTTTCTTAACTGTCAATACATCATAGCTCTACTCTGCTTAAGGTCCTTTGAAGAGAAGCTACAGAGTGAAAAAGAAAGAGGACTGGAGCCAGACAGATTTGGAATCAAATGTTGCCTTCATTACTTCTGATTGTGATACCTAGAAAAACTGATGCGGTAATGTTTTTGCTTTCTCACCTTAACCCTCTTACCTAACAGCTCTACTACTGGATTTTACATATTCCCTCTCAGATCTCATGGTCAAGTACTTCAAAGTTATTCTCTCTGGAATGATCAATTTCCTTGAATTTTATCCTGTCAACCTACTAGCTGTTTTTACCGCTCCTATTTCTGACTGCTGAGGACAAGTAGAAAAGCAAGGTAAAGTAAACAAAAATACAACCACCAGACAATAAACACACAATACTCTGATGAACTCCACCACAAATTAGCCCTAACTTCAAATATTCCATTTTTGTAGTCTCCTGATTCCTTTATAGATCCTTGTCCACTGAAGCTGAGCCTGAGATGGGGATTCTTGTTCCAGTAATTTACTAAATTTAATGTCCTCCCTCAGGAGAAAAGTAGTGAGAAATCAGGATAAGGCAAAGGAAAAAATATCCAACAAAAAATGTGTTTTCACCTGCATGCTAACTTCAGTCCCATAGCAAAGCTTTGGATCATTAATTACACCTACAGAGTTGGTCCCACCTTCACTCAGGGAATATCACAATCAGATTTTTTTTTTTCTTAGCCTCTAGACTTATGCTGAAATTATCTCATCAAAGATCAACCATGTAGTCACCAAATTCAATGATGTTTTCTCAGTTCAAAACCTCCTATATGGCATTCACCACCATTGATTAACTCATTTTCAAATTCCTTCAACTGGGTAAAATGATATGAAGAAAATTGTGTATCCTCTTGGCTTAGAGAAGTATCAAGGAGAAAATATTAGTATGTCTGTTTGGATGTAATACTTTGATAAACCACAGTTAACAGCAAAAGAAGTTCTAAGTTGAGGACATCTTGCTGATTGTCACTTGTTAGAAAAAACTTCTCTTTTCATCTCTCGTTAGACAGAAAACTTAGATTAGTGTGATATTCAAGTTTGGGTCCAGAGAAAGATGGTTCTGAATAAGAGAAGAGAGGGTAACTTACAATGTGGACACTGTGTGGAGTAAGACGGGGAAGAATCATTATTAGTAGGGTAAAAAGTAAGGAATTGGGGAAATAAAAATATTTACATGGACTGCTTTTTTTTTTAGTAAAATATTGTATGCTATGGGACAAGACTATTAATCTAGTAAGCCATCAGTCAAGGTTATAAAATTTATAAAATGCCTGGTAATACTCAATTTCTGGTAGGAATTAGAATTTCCTGATTGATTTAGGATGGAAAACAACCAACATATATTAGTGAAAAGTGGACATGTGGGTTACTTTTTTTTTTTCCCTGACTGGTAAGGGGATCGCAACCCTCAGCACGGTGTGATCCGCACTGCGCTCAGCCAGTGAGTGCACCAGCCATCTCTATATAGGATCCCAACCTGCGGCCTCAGCACTACCAGTGCTGTACTCTCCCAAGTGAGCCACGGGGCCGGCCCCATGTGGGTTACTTTTGACTTCCTCCACTCTATACTATATTCTCCTGTTGGAGCTACTCTTCAATTACAGTTGCTGGTCGTAGTAACAGCAGTAATAGTAGTTGTGTTGGTAGTACTAGACTAGAGATAGGTAGCTCTCATTGAGTATTCGCAATTGGACAGGAATTATGATGAGCATTTTATATGAATTATCTTATTTAATACTCAAAACCAACATGGAAGTTGGGAGTACTATTAACCCTATCTTTCAGATGAATACATTGAGACTCAGAATTATAATTAAGCTGCTATAGATTTGCTCAGCCATATATCCTTCCAGCTAAGGAACATTCGTATTAAGATGTCATATTTATATTTACTTTTTGTGTCCTCTCTTCTCAATTACTTCAATAGTCTGTAGAACAAAGACCTTACCTGATATTTGTTGGTATTATTTATGTCTAGCAAAATTTGCAATGCAGAGAATAACAGTTCACACACACATCCGAAGACACAAAATATGTCCTAATAGATTCAGAATAAACTGGGTGAGAGGCACATGCTGCTCAGATCTCAATTGGTTTTATAAATTATTGATTAGCAACTATTCATTATCCTTAAAATAATCCCCCGAATCACTCATTTAAATGAAAAGTCCCTGGGGAAATCACAAGGCACAAACTCGGTGAGGGGCAGAATTGTGTACATCATTGATAGCTATTGAGTACATAATAGATTAATATATCCATTATCAATATTGACAGAATATTTGGCCACTGATAAAACAAAAAAAAAACTATTCAGAACAGATGCTGAATAACATATAAGTGTGTGTATAGATACACACACTGCACGTGTGCAGCCCTTCCAGGGCCTAGTGCACACTCCTCCATACAGATGGTATCCAATAAATATTGAGAAAAATGTGGGGAAAATGAAGGAATGAAGAAAGGAAGAAAAGATGAAGGGAGGAAAGAAGGAAGGGAGGGAAAAAGAGGGAGGGAAAAAGGGAGAAAGAACTGCTAAGACCTCCTCCACTATTCTAAAATAAATCTGGCTGATATATAAACTTGCTTGTGGAAGTTTCCAAGAAAACAAAGCAATCAGCTTTTTTTTTTTTTCCTTTTTGTCTTTTTTTTTTTCGTGACCAGCAACAGATCGCAACCCTCAGTGTCGCGCCCGTACCCGACCGGGACCGGCAACGGGATCGCAACCCTCAGTGCTGCGCTCGCACCTCGCTCAGCCAGTGAGCGGCCGGTCTGTATGTGGGATCCGAACCCTCGGTGGGAGCGCCGCCGCAATCCCAAGTGGCGCACTGGGCCGGCCCCAGCAATCAGCTTTTAACGTTTTCTTTTTAGGAGTTAAATGTTACCTATAGATTGATTGCTGTATCAAATTCTTGTCAGAAAAAGGTTAATTTTTCTTATAACACCATTTCATCCACACCTTAGGATTGGGTGTGTAGATAAATTCTTCTCATATTGACTAAAAATTAAAAATATTTTCCATCCCTAGAAATGATGCCTAGGAGTTCAGGTTTGGAAAAATCAGCTTCAGTCTCTTTTAACACCCCCATTTGTGCTTGATTATTTACTAATCCTCATATCAGATAATGATACTTACAGTAGACTTCAGTTTATTAATATCAGCATAACTTTTGCCAACTTCTTGGTAAGAAAATCACATGCTCTTGTGTCTTGAAACAACAAATCCTCTACAGAAGCCACTGTGAGGGATAAATGGAATCGTATAATACCATTTTTATTCACTCACTTTTATGATTATAACTGCATTTAAAAGTCAACGTGGCTGTCACTGATCCATCTTGGCATTCTGGCTGATCCTCTGTATAGTCAATCTTGCCACTTTAAACCATCAGTATCTGTAGTGCATGTATGTAAAGCAATAGGGAGTTCAGCATTTCATTGGCTGTCTAAATCAATCATGTCTTGAGCATGAATAAGTCATGCTTAAATGGATGGCTTCAGCCTACATTAGGAAGCACTTGTGTGAGAAGGCTGAGAAATAGAATAAATTCAAGTTTGGGGATCTGCATTGCATTCTCCTTTAGCTAGTCTCATTTTTTTCTCTTTTACCAATATGATAGATATACAATCATTTTAGCACAAATGCTTCTTAAGTCTCCTGATATGGATTTGAGGGGACAGCTTGTGATATTCTAGTAGAGAACTCATTAAGGAAATTCAAGATTCTGAAATCAGAATAGCATTGCTGCCTTTCAGATGATTGATGGAAATATCTTGTTATGCATGTTTACCAGTAGGCAGGTGTACTTCCTTCTCTTGATCCCTTAAAGAACAGTTGAAGGAATTTTTTCAGCACTAACTTCTCTTTTTCTAATTCTATATCAATCTGTAATTCATTTCATGAAGTGTTTTTGCTGGGCATCTGTCACCATGAGTATTTCATTGGTTTTTACTGAAGGTCACACCTTTGTATTTTTCCTGTAGCAGGGATGAGATTTTGCCAACAACAATGGGCTATGGGTTGAGGGACCAGCCTACATTTTTTGTTTCCCATTTTCCAAAGCCTCTGCCATATTTAGTTGCATATAAATACGGGATCACCTCACTGCACCAAAAGAAACAACAATCGGGAATATAGCAGAGGATTGGAAATGAAGAGAAAAACAAAACATCCATGCTGTGAAGGACATCCTCACCTAACACCGGTAATGTTTAAGGGAATTTCCAAAGTTCTCATTCAATGTTCTCTTCCTCATATTTTAGACTCAGTGTCGAGGAGGTTAGTTGTATAATTTCACATTCTACATATCAGATCGGAAGCATCAAACTAGACAACCTGTGAAAGAAAGTAAGAAACTGCAGGAGGAAAAAAAGCCAGAGACATTAAAATTGGAAAAAGGAGAAGTAATACAGCAGAATGAAAATTAAGTTCATAAATTACATTATACTTATATAATAGAATACTATATAGCAAACAAATGGAATGATCTAGAGCAGGAATCAGGAAACTTTTGTAGTAAAACACCACACAGTAAATATTTCAGGCTTTGTGGGCCATATAGTTTCCACTGCAATTACTCAACTCTGCTGCTGTAGCACAAAAGTAGCTACAGACAATACATAAACCAGGCTATGTTCCATGGCTAATATTTCAATAAAATTTTATGTACAAAATCAAGCAGCAGTCCAGATTTGGCCTGCAGGCTGTAGCTTACTAAGCCCTGATGTAGAGGTAGGAGATGAATTATGGACAAGTCTCAAAACATAGTTTGTAATGAAAAAAGTAAGTTCCTAAGTGTTATATACAGGGTGATGTCATATATTTATTAAAATATAAAAAGATACAGCACTTCAGAATATGGTGTTTATGGATCCACACATATCCTAAAAACAAAAGAGCATGCAAAAGAGTGATAAGCACAAAATTCAGAATAGTGATTAAATATGGAGAGGAAGCTTACAGGATAGGGGAAAGCTTATGGGACGGAGGTGTCAACTACATGTGTAATGACACTTTTTCTCTTAAACACTGTTGGCTACAATGATGTTCATTATATTACTCTCTATGCATTTTTGTATACCTAAAATATTTTATAATCATAAAAATAGGCATTTGAATTCAAGCAATACGATATGCTTGGGCAATTTAATAGGAATAAAAAATAAATTATGCAACTTAGTATCTCTAAGTTTATCAACAATTTGCATGCAGAAAAAAGATTACACATAACCATAATAATAAACTTGAGATGAAAATTAAAGAATTATGTTTAGTACCATTTAAATGAAGTTTGTTGAATCCAAAGACATTTAAAATATATTTCAGAGAGAAAAATGTTAACACTTTGAGTTAGAATGTTTTGATGCTTGTAATACTTTCTACTGTTATAAACAAATATGTAGAATACCTCATCTTTGATTTGCCTAATAAATAGTTTTTATTATATCACAGTTTTATCTAGTCAACATTATTTATAAAATATATATATTTGGATTCTGATATACTGTCAAATTTTCAAGGCGTCCTTCCCTGACTACCCATATAAAATGACTGTATGAAAAATGGCATTGTACTGCTTTACTTACTTATTGTAAGTGGCTTCCTTAGCAGATTTTTTTGGTTTTATTTAAAAGATCATGTGATTTACAAATCGGGATTTGTGAAAGTTGTTCCAGTATTGGTTGATCTATCAATACCTTAAATAACATTACCAGGCAATAGAATCAGTTACCAAGCACTAATAAGGATAATACATGGGGAAGAAATTCTTCTACACATGCAATTTTAAGGATTGTTCTATTTTATTATTTATTTTTAATTACTTTTACTTTTTTTCTTTACCTTTATAGCAGATTTAGTTTTACAGAGATATTGGCCGCAATGTACAGATAGTTGCTATACTATCCCCACACACATACACAGTAGTGTGTTATTCTTGTTAAACAATTATGAATCAATATTGATATATTGTTATTAACTTAACTGCACATTAGGGTTACCTTATTTGTATTTTACAGTTCTGCGGGTTTTGCCAAATGCATATAATGTCATATACTCAACATTACAGTATCATACAGAATAGTTTTGTTGCCCTAAAAATTCTCTGTACTCCACCTATTTATCCCTCTCTCTCTCTCCCTCCCTCTCTCACTTCCTCATTCCGTGAAACCCTGGCAACCACTGAAGATTTTTTTAATCACCTCAAACATTTCTTATTTCTTTGTGTTGAAAACATCTTAAAATCCTCTCTTGTAGCCAATTAAGAACATACAATAAATTATTGTCATTTACACATACCCTATAGTGCTATAGAACACTAGATATTTTTCCTCCTATCTAGCTGTACGTTTGTATCTGTTAACCAACCTCTCACTATCTCCACCTCCCCCTGTCCTTTCCAGCCTCTGGTAACCCCCAGGCTACACTCTAGTTCTGTGTGATTAACTTTCTTAGCTTCTTGCTTTTCTTGACATAATGTCCTCCATGCTCACTCAAGAGACTGAGAATGACAGGATTTCATTCCTTTTTATGGCTGCACAGTATTACTTTGCATATATATACCACATTTTCTTTATCCATTCATTTGTTGATGGACATTTGGGTTGATTCCATACCTTGGCAATTGTAAATAGTGCTGCAATAAACATGAAAGTGCAACAATCTCTTCAACATACTGATTTCCTTTCTATTGGATATATACCCAGCAGTGGTATTGCTGGATCATATGGTTGTTCTATTTGTAGTTTCTGGAGGAACCTCCAGACTGTTGTTTATAATGGTTGTACTAGTTTACATTTCCACCAATGGAGTACAAGTGTTCCCCTCCTCTGCATCCTCGCCAGCATTTGCTATTTTCTGACTTTTTTGGTACTAGTCATTCTAACTGGACTGAGATGATATCTCACTGTGGTTTTAATTGTCATTTCCCTAATGAATAGGTTTGTTGAGCATTGTTCCATACACCTGCCGGCCATTTGTATGTCTTCTTTTGAGAAATGTCTATTCAACTCATTTGCCATTTTTTGATCAGATTATTTATTTTCTTGCTTTTGAGTTGTTTGAACTCCTTGTATATTCTGGATATTAATCCCTTCCTGGATGCATAGTTTTCAAATTTTTTTTTCCCATTCTCTAGGTTGTCTCTTCACTATTTTTTTTTTTTTTTTTTTTTTTTGGGGG
>NW_007730854.1:82409-131755 GCF_000696425.1 Galeopterus variegatus | reverse complement strand
TTTTTTTTTTTTTTTTTTTTTTTTTTGGTGGCTGACCTGTACAGGGATCCAAACCTTTGACCTTGGTGTTACAATACCATCTTTACTCTGTTGATTGGTTCCACTGCTGTGAGGACGTTTTTAGTTTGATATAATCCCATTTGTCAATTTTTACCTTTATTGACTGTGCTACTCAGGTCCTCTGCATAGAGTCTTTGCCCAGCCCAATGTCCTAAAGCATCTCCCTTGTTTTTCTTATAGTAGGTTTATAGTCTGGGGTCTTACATTCAAGTCTTTAATACATTTTGAGTTGATTTTTTTATATGGTGAGAATGAGACTAGACATCTGTCTAGTTTCATTCTTCTACATGTGGCTATTCGGTCTTCCCAGCACCATGTATTGAAGAGACTGTCCTTTCTCTAATGAGTACTCTTGATGCCTTCATTAAAAGTCAGTTGGCTGTAAATATACGGCTTTATTAATGGGTTCTCTATTCTGTTCCTTTGGTCCATGTGTCTGTTTTTATGCCACTACCATGCTGTTTTGATAACTATAGATTTGTAGCATATTTTGAAGTCAGGTAGTGTGATGCCTCCAGCTTGGTTCTTTTTGCTCAGAGTTGACTATTCACGGTCTTTACTAATCCCATGAGAATTTTAGAATTATTATTTTCTATTACTGTGAAGAATGTCATTGGTATTTTCACATAAAATCTATAGATCACTTTTGATACTATGATCATTTTCACAATAGTAATTCTTTCAGTCCATGAACATTGAATGTCTTACCATTTCTTTCTGTCCTCTCTAATTTCTTTCACCAGTGTATTATAGTTTTCCTTGTAGGATCTTTCACCTCCTTAGTTAAACTTATTCCTAGGTTTTATTACTTTTTTGTAGCTATTGCAAATGACTTGCTTTCTTGATTTCTTTTTTCATTCTTCTCACTATTGTTGTATAGATATGCTACCTATTTTTGTATGTTAATTTTGTATCCTGCAACTTTACTGAGTTTATTAGTTCTAAGAATTTTTAATGGAGCTTTTAGGATTTCCTATGCATATAATTATATCATCTGCAAACAGGGACAATTTGTCTACTTCTTTCCTAATTTGGATGCCTTTTATTTCTTTCTCTTGCATAATAACTCTGGCTAGTACTTCCAGTAATATATAGAATAAGAGTGGACAGAGTGGGCATCGTTGTCTTATTTCAATTCTTTAAGGAAGAGCTTTCAGTTTGTCCCAATTCAGTGTGATAATAGCTGTTGGTCTGTCATAGTCGTCCTTTATAGTGTTGAGATACATTCCTTCTATGCCTAATTCGTTGAGGGTTTTTTAATCATGAAGGGATATTGAATTTTATCAAATGGTTTATCTGCATCAATTTAGATGATCATATGGATTTTGTCCTTTATTCTGCTGATATAATGTATCATGTTTATTGATTTGTGTATGTTGAACAAACCTTGAATCCCTGGGAAAATCCCACTTCATTATGGTGAATCACCTTTTTTTAAATACGTTGCTGGATTTAGTTTGCTAATATTTTGTAGAGGATTTATGCACCAATGGTCATCAGGAATATTGGCCTATAGTTTACTTTTCTTTTATATCCTTGTCTAATTTTGTATCAGAGTAATGCTGGCATTGTAGAATAAGTTTGGAAGAGTTCCCTCCTCTTCAATATTATAGAAGAGTTGGTATCAATTCTTCTTTAAATGTTTGACATAATTCATGAGTGGATCCATCTGGTCCAGGCATTTTTTTTTTTTGATGGGAAACTTTATTACTAATTCAATCTTGTTAAACATATTTGGTCTGTTCAGGTTTTCTATTTCTTCTTGGTTCAACCTTGGTACTTTGCAAGTGTCCAGAAACTTATCCATTACTTCTAGTTTTTCATTTTGTTGGCACATAGTTGCTCATAATAATCTCTAATGAACCTTTGTATTTGTGTAACATCACTTCTATTCTGACTTGATTTATTTGAGTCTTTTCTCTCTTTTTCTTGGAAAATCTAGCTGATGGCTTGTCAATTTTGTTAATCTTTTCATTAAACCAACATTTTGCTTTGTTCATCTTTTGTATTGTTTTTGTTCTCTCAATTTTGTATATTTGTGTTCTAACCTTTATTATTCCCTTCCTTCTGCTAATTTTGATTTTGGTTTACTCTTTTTTTCCTAGTTCCTTAAGATGCATTGTTAAGTTGTTGATTTTAAATCTTCCTACTTTTTTGATGTAGGTGTTAATTACTATAAACTTCCCTCTTAGTACTACTTGGGCTGTATCTCACAGGTTTTGATATGTCGTGGTTTTGCTTTAATTTGTTTCAAGAATTTTTTAGGATTCTTTTTTAATCTCTTTTGCACATTGGTTACTTGGGAGCATGTTGTTTAATCTTTATGTATTTGTACAGTTTTGAGAAGTTTCTCTTGCTATTGATTTCTAGTTTTATTCTATTGTGGTCAGAGAAGACATATGATATCATTTCAATTTTTTAAAATTTGTTGAGACTTGTTTTGTGGAACAACATATGGTAAATCCTCGGGAATACTTCATATGTTGATGAGAAGAATGTGTATTCGGCGGGGTTTGGATGGAATGTTCTGTAAATGTCTGTCAAGTCCACTTGGTCTACAGTCCTTTTTAAATACAATGGTTTTTTGATGATTATCTGTGTAGATGATCTGTCCAATGCTGAAACTGAGGTGTGAAGTCCCCAACTTTTATTGTGTTAGAATCTATCACTCCCTTTAGATCTAATAATATTTGCTTTATATATCTAGGTGCCCTAATGTTGGGTGTATATGTGTTTACAATTGTAATATCTTCTTGCTGAAATGACAACTTTAACCTTATATAATGACCTTCTTTGTCTTTTTTAGAGTTTTTGGTTTAATGTTTCTTTTATTCAATATAAGTATAGCTACTCCTGATCATTTTTGGTTTCCATTTATGTGGAGTATCTTTTTCTACTCCTTCACTTTCAGACTATGTGTGCCTTTACATGTGAAGTGAGTTTCTTGCATGAAGCATGTAGTTGGATCTTATTTTTTTAATCCATTCAGCTTGCATCTTTTAAATGGGAAACTTAGTTTATTTACACTTGAGGTTATTATTGGTAAGCAAGGACTTATTCTGCCATTTTGTTAATAGGGTTTTTTGGTTGTTTTGTATATTTTTTGTTGTTTTCTTCTTCTATTAATGTTTATCATTGCACTTTGGTATTTATCTGTGGTGATGAGGCTTAATTCCTTTTCCATTTGTGTGCCTGTTTTACCAGTGAATTTTATTCTTTTGCACGTTTTATTGATAGTACTCATCTTCCATCCACTTCCAGATGTATGACTCTATTAGCATATTTTGTGATGCCAGTATAGTGGTAATGAAATTCCCTCAGTTTTTGTTTGTCTGTGAAAAACTTTATTTCTTCTTCATTCCTGAAGGATACCTTAGCTGGTTATAGTATTCTTAGCTGGCTTTTTTTATTTTTCTTTTTCTCTCATCATTTTGAATATATAGTCTCATTGTCTCCTGGCCTGTAAGGTTTCTGCTGAGAAATCTGCTATTAGTCTAATGGGGATTCCCTTTTAGGTGACCTGACACATTTCATTTGCTGTATTTAGAATTCTCTTTTTTCTTTGAATTTTCACAAAGAAAATTTTCACAAAATTTTCTTTGAATTTGTGGCTATAATGTCCCTTGGAGAGGACCTTTTGGTGTTTGGGGACCTTCGAATTTACTAAAACAGTATGTACATATCTTTCCCAAGACTTAGTAAGTTTTCAGGTATTATTTTATTTACAATGTTTTTGAGAGTGGCAAAGTAAGATGGCTGACTAGAAAACTCTACCTTTCATCTCTTCCACAAAGTCACACAAAACAATGAATACACAACTACATTTGGATAAAAGTAAATAAAAGAGAGTGCTGGAGCATATCAAAGGAGCAACAGATATACTAGTTATCACAGAAACTCAGGATAGCCACATGGAATGAAAGAAAATACCTGGCCTCCACTACCCCATCCCCCAGTCAGGAATAGCAGAAAACCAGGAGGAATTTCTGCCTGTAGGGGAAAAGGCACAAGAGAGCTTTGCCATGAATGCCTGCATTCCAAGCTACAAGGGAGTTGTGCAGTCCATTTAGGCTATGAGCCCAGTGTAGAAAGCTTCTGGGAGCTCACACAAACTGCACTAATCCAGGAAGGGAGTTCATGCTAATACCCCGCTCCAACTCCCTAGGAACTAGGCTGCCACAGCAGTCACAATTTTAGGAATGGTGAAAACTACCAAGGGCATTTTTCCCTGGGACCCAATAGCCCCGTCATCTCCACAACTCTGACTCAACCCAGCTGAGGAGCAATGCATCACCCCAACCCTTCTCCCAAGAGCTTGAGACCATTTCTATGGACCCTGATAGTTCAGTGTTGCCCACTTCAGGAAGGAGTGCCTAGGTCATGAAGGCACTCCCAGACAACTCTGACATTGAATACAGTTGAAGAAATCACATGAATACTACTGTGTGCACCCAAGAACCAAACCTAAACTGTCACTATAGAACAGATATAGAGGAAAGATTCTCTCCTTTCAAAAGCTACTCCAGAGTATTAGAAAAAGCAACTGTTCCTCTAGATGCCCAGACATCAATGTAGGGACCAAAGACCATGAAAATAACAAGGAAACATGATACCCCAAGGGAATACAATAATTTTCTAGTAACAGACTCCAAAGAAAAGGAAACCTATAAAATTTCTGTAAAGGGATTCCAAATAATAATCTGTAGAAAGTCAAGGAGATGTAAGAAAATAAGAAAGTAACACAAGAAAATGAGAACAACAATTCAGGATCTAAAGCAGAATTTCAGCATAGAGATAGATATCATAAAAAAAGAACTAAACAGAAATCTTGGAACTGAATAACTTATTCAATGAAATAAAAAAATACAACAAAGATCTTAGCAAAAGACTAGATCAAGCAGAAGAAAAAATTTATGATCTTGAAGATGGGCTTTATTAAATAATATAGTTGGACAAAAGAAAGAGAATTTTTAAAAAATGAAGAAAGCCTATGAAATCTATGGAATAACTTTAACCTTACAAACATCCATATTATATGGGTATTCCAGAAGAAGAATAGAAGGGAAAAGGCATAAAAATCCTATTTAACAAAGTAGTAGCTGAAAATTTCCCAAGTATTGAGAGACATATAAATTTACAGAGTAAAAAGGCTCAAAGATTTCCAAACAGCTTTAATCCAAACACATCCTCTCCAAGACAAAATGTAGTCAAATCGTCAAAAGTCAAAAATAATAGATAATTCTAAAAACAGCTAGAGAAAAGCATCAGGTCACCTGTAACGGAATCCCCATTAGACTAACAGCAAATTTCTCAACAGACCTTACAGGCCAAGAGAGAGTAGGATGATATATTCAAATTGCTGACAGAAAAAAACTGCCAGCCAAGAGAAAAACTGAAGGAATTTACCCACAAAAGATGAGATATAACAGAAATCCTTAAAGGAGTCCTACATCTGGAAGCTAAAGAATGATAACTTTCCTAATGATAACACTAAAATCTCTGTGGCAGGATTGAATGTCGATTGTCCACAACACCAGGATCTGTGGCTTTGAGACCCGCCCCCCCACCGGGCAGCTCAGGTAATGTGGGCCCAGGTTACAACTGTAAGTCTCATCCTGGGAGGCTGAACACAGCACTGGCCCAACTCAGGGATAGAAGTGGTGCTCTGGAGGTTTGGGCTTGGGGAGCAGAGTACAGCTGCAATTCAGGAAGTAGAGCAAATGGGGCTCCATGCTTACTTTGTTCCCAGGGTGGTGGTGACATTAGCCCCTGGAACAGTGGGGCTCAACAATATCTCAGTCTCTGTGACCAGGTCCAGTGGCAGCAAGAACCCAGAATGGTAGGGTACAGCTGTCACTTGGGCCTCAGGAGAGAGGGAAAAGTATAGTACTGACTTTATTCCCCAGGTTGAGGGGTGTCTAAGCAGGTCAGTCTCTAGGGTAGTAGTCCAGCTCCAGAGGAGCAGTGTACTAGAATTGGTCAGCCCCATGGGCAGGGTGTCTCAGCCCAATCACTGCTCTGTTTTTGTGGGACACAAGGTTATATGTCAGCTCAGCCCTGGGAAGCACAGCTACCCAGCTTGGCCAAGCAGCTTCTTGTTGGGAAATTGTTGGGCATTACACCACTTCAGCTCAGTCCCAGAGGGGTGGGTCATGGCCACGACCAGGAGGAGTAAAGATTCCCCAAAGGGAGTGTGAAGCTTTGCAGCTTCAGTTCTGGCCTGAGGGGGAGGGGCACAGCTGCAACTGGGAGGGAAGGATAGAGCAGCTCGACCACAGCTTACTCTCTCAAGCTAGTGTATAATAGCTACTCTCAGCTAAGCTTGGAGAAGTCAGTTCAATGGCAGCTTAGTCTCTGGGATGTAAAGACCTCACTTACTTCCAGTATAATACACCCTCCAGCCGAATTTCCAGTTCCAAGATGGCACAGTAACAGCACAAGCCACAGAGGGGAAGGAACACTGTTGGAATTTCTGAGGAAGCACAACTGTCTGTAGACCAGGTAGCTACCTCAGGTGGGCTTAATGCCTATGAGAACTGCCAGGGTCCCCAGTGGTGAGGAAGCAGGTGTCAAAGGTATTGATGATTGCTGCTGGAGTCCAGTTCCTTACCTTTCCCCCACAGAGAGAAGTTCTTCCTGGTTTTCTGCTGCTCCCGGCTGGGGAATAGGGTAATGGAGGCTAAGTGTTTCCTTCCTTTTTCTATGTGTCTATCCTGACTTCATGCACTCACCAGCATTCCTGTTATTCCTTTGATGTGCTCCAGCACTCTTCTTTAGTTATTTTTATTCAAGTGTAGTTTTTTTTCCAGGTTTTGTTTGTCTTTGTGGGAGAGATGACTGGTAGGGTCTTCTAGTCCACCATCTTGCTCCACCCTCTGCTGCCTAAGGAGGCTATTGATGCACTCAACCTGTCACAATCATCTAAGACATCGCTGGGCTCTCAATAGACACTTGATAAACATTTGTTGAATAAAAAAGTGAAACAACTTTTTTTAATGTAGCAAAATTTATATTGATTATCTACCATGTGCATAACACATATATGTTTGGAGCCATGTAAATTTTATGTATTAAATTTACAGTCCTACTATATATATGCAAATCTTAATCTAAATAACCATAAAAGCAGCATATAGTTAAGCAACAAATTTAACAAAAGTTGTTATTGATGTATGTGTGTGTACGCTTGATTTTAGACTTTCTTTTTCATTGCATTAGTCAGTTGTCTCCCTTTACATGAATATCCACAATTCTAATCACTATAGCTTTATAATGGAGCTCTATATCTTGTGGTATAAGTTTTCCAATTTCATCTTCTTCACCATCAACTTGCCTATTCTTGGTTCTTTGCCTTTTTGGATGAATTATAGAATTAGTTTATCAATTTCCAGAAACTGGTTGTGATTGAGATTGTATTGAATCTATAGATTTCTTGGGGGAGAACTGACATCTTTATAATATTACAATCTATGATTAAATATCACTTCATTTATTTAATTCCTCTTTAATAAAGTTTTGTAGTTTTCTGTGTAGAGGTTTCGCACAGCTTTCATTCAGTTTTTTCCTAGACAGTTGATGTTTGCTGATGCTGTTATTAATTAAATCTTCTTAAAATTTTATTTTCTATTGGTGTTTGCTGGGATTTATTTTACAGTTGATTTTTATATATTCACATTACATCCTGAACACTTACTAAATTTACTTTTTAATTCTAATTGTGTGTTCATAGATTCTTTTGGATGTTTTAGGAACACAACCATGTCATCTGTGAATGATAATATTTTTTTCCTTTGAATTATATACATATATTTGACCTAGACTTAATTTTGCCTTTTCACTCCCAATAACAATAACCTCCTAGTAATCTTTAATTTATTCTCACCTCTATTCACTCATATCCAATCACAATTCTTCTCAGTTACTGGGAAATGTCTTCTATATGCATTCCTTCCTTTCCCTTTCCATAGTCACCGCCACCACGTTCCTCACCAACTCTCGTGTGCACCAGTATAACAGTTTCCTAATCATTTCTTCTGTGTCTTTTCATTTTTCACTCATAATTGACCCCTTCATTAAATTATTCTTTCTTACTATCACATCAGCCTTTGCTTCTTTGTCCCAATATTTTGCTTATTCTTTACTCAGTGAAAAGTCCAAATTTCTCAACCTAGCATCTAAAGCCCTAAAATATACCCTAATTCTAACTCTGCAGCTCTTTCATTTCTGAATTAGGCATCAGGTCAATCTGTTTACTCAATTTCTATTTTCATAATCTTGCATTTTTCTTCTATAAATCTTGGCTTTCATTATCCCCTTAACATCTATATTTCCCTTACACATACTTTCTACCTTTGTTAATGCTTATAGAGCTTCTTGTCTATTCATTTCACAAATAATTAATTAGGTACTTAGAAAGCAGTTTCTCTCCAGCTAATACTAAAGTTTTCACGTGTCTTGCTTTCCTAAAATCAACAATAAGATCCTGTGATTCAGGATTCAGCAAATATTTAATGCCTTCTACATTCCAGGCAGTATAGAAGCAAAGCGTCTGCATATCTTGACCATAAATATTAACAGCAAGTAAAATAATAAACAAATAAACATCTAAATAAGACATTTTCAAATTCTGATAAAGACCATAGGAAAATAAACAAGAGGATGTGATAGAGAAGGGGAGAGATGTCAACTTGGTCATCATTAGAAAAGGAATCTCTTAGGAGGTGATATTTCTGCCAAGACAAATGATAAATAAGAGCTAATCATGACATGAGCTGAGGGAAGAGCACTCCAATTAGAAAGAATAGCAAGTGCAAAGGCTCTGAGGTATAAAAGGCTGTGTGCTGAAAGCTCAGAGAGGAGAACAGAGTGTCTGGAGGTTACTGGGGATGGAGAGTGGTATGAGATAAAAATTAGAGGAGTATATGAATCACTAAACAGCTTGAAAGACATTGAAAATATTTGAATTTCTTCTAAGAAAAATGGGAAGCCAATGAGTGGATATAAAACAAGGGGTTAACACACTTTCTTCTACTGTTGCGTAAGATTATTCTGGCTGATATGTGAAGAATGGATCGAAGAAGAGCAAGAGTAGAAGCAGGAAGACAAGATCTGAAGCTAATTTCAGTTTTCCAGGTGAAAGATAATGCTAACTGGACTCGGGTGGAGGTAGTAAAAATGGAGATAACTAAATGGATTTGAGAAATGTTTTGGAGATGTAAAGAATTGAACTGGATAATGAATTGGACATAGGTGGATGAAAGAACCAGTTTTAATGAGATTACAGGAAATTTGGGAATGGACAAGTTTGTGATGATTGTGGTTCCATTTGTTACATAACTGGAATATCTATTAATACTTTATAATAACAGTTGAATATAAGTTGGGAATTAGAGGATTTGAATTATCAGTAATACAGAGTATTTAAGTACCTGTGGCAATATATCATCTAAGAGGTCAAGTAGTTAAAGAAGAGTAAAAGGACTAGGACTGGTCCCTGAAGTATTCCAGATTTTAAAGTTCTTATAGGAGTGTGGCCAAGGAAAAAACACTGAAAAGAAGCAGCCAGTAAGGTATTAGGGAAACTGAGAGAGTGTAGTGTAACAAAAACCAATGAAAGAATGTTTAAAAAAGAAGGAATGGTGGCCTGGATTGAGTATTACTTAGAATTTAGATGAAATAAGAAAAAAAAAATCCAGTAGAATTAGGGAATGTGGAGACAGGTGATGACTTTTTCAAGAGTATTTGAGGAGCTGGGATGCAAGTCAAGTTGGAACAGACTTAAGAGGGAAAGAGATTTTAGGAGTTGGAGACAGTGAATCTGGATCACAATTTTAAAAGCTTTTTCTATAAAAGAGGGAAGAAATATGTGCTGTTAGCTGGAGAGTAATGTGGAATCAAAGAACTGTTCAGGTTTTGTTTCTTCTTTTGATTTGGTTTTGTCTAATTCATTTTAAGATGGATGTCTCTAGAATATATGTATATGTTTATGAGGATCACATGGCTGAGCAAAGACTCACAATGTATGAGAGAGAATCCATAAGTGGAAAAGTGATGTTTTTAAAATGCTGCTGAACTAACATGACCCTGGCTCCTCAGGCTCATAAATAGATCACACTCCTTATTGTCTGTATTAGCAAAGAACTAGGTCAGCACAGAAAGATAAAACTTGGCATAGTACCAATCCCCATGGTAACCATGAATCTCAATCTTCTCTCTTTTCCTTTCACCTATTAATTTATTTTATATCCATAGCTCTTAACAAGTTATTAAATATATGTAATGTCAGCCTTCCTGCATGTCCCTTATGAAATAAAGCTAACATCTGTAAGAAGAAAGTGGCCAAAATTGTATGATGGAAAGAATGAAGAAAAATGTTGTCAATTCATCATTTTATAACCAGGTTTTTTTTAATATTAAAAAGTTTATTATATGCTGAATTTTTTAAATGATGGCTGTTTGCTGAAGTTTGGATTAAGTAACACTAATAGTAAGCCAGGTGAATTTTACAACAGGTGATACACCAAGAGATTGGGAGAGAAAAGGAGCCTCAACTGGAAGGGTAGGGCCAAGCTACTTGAAAAGGCAGGGAGAGGAACAATGGATATAAAGAAAGAAGGGCACAGCTGGTATGGGAAGAAAATCTAGAGGCTGCTGACGTTTTTCTATCTGACTGATTCTGTCTGACTCACACACACACATTCATAAACTTATGCCAGTTTCCTGCTCACAATTCTGCTTTAGAGTTTTCAGAGCAGTGCTGGGTCAGCTGAGATTATAGAGGGCCGGAGACCAGCAGAGTAGCACCAGACTAAGCAAGGTCAGCTCCTGTCTGGCAGTGCTGGAACCTCCGACCGGGTGCTGGAAGAAGATGGAGACGAGGTTGAAGTCCTTGAGTCCATTTCAGCTTCCTCAGAGCTAGCTGAGTTGAGCTTCTACAAGAGAGGCTCGAGAGTCTATCATATTCTGATCTTGACTTGGAGACTCATAGCTACCTGAGCACATGCCTCACATCAGCTCTCTGAGAACTGATAAAATAGTATGAATAAGAGCACTAACCTGTGAGGTTGTGAGTGCAGTGCCTGGCTTAAAAAAGAAATTTTTTAAAAACCCCTCAATTTATTCATTTAATCTTTCAATCAACACACATAATTGAATTACCTGGTTACTAATTTATCTGAAAAAAAATTGTTTCAAATATTCTAAACATTATAAATTTGGCCCTTACAAAACTGGGAATTATTAAATAACCATATGATGACGATTTCTTAAAATAAAATTTTTTTTTCAATAAAAATTACTTATATCATTATAATTAAAAATTAATTTTTAATATTTAATCCTATTGAAGAAAGTTAAAAATATAACTTTCATGTTTTCCTACTACATGAATATGCTGGTTGACACTAAAAATTAAAAAATAGTTGTGCATAATTAACTTTAAGCCCTATTTTCTTCTCTAAGTGAAAGTGTACTGTATAACTATCTGTGACTAACAAATCGTATTTTTCTGCAGTGTTTCATTGCAAGAACTAATTTTGAGCTCTAAAATTTTGTAAATTAATTACATATATTATTGCTTTGTTTTGTTATTTGTTTTGATTTTTAAGAGTCAATAGCATGCTTTGGTTATATGTCATGTATTTCCTTATACACTTATAACATGTTTTAGTTACATATGTATTTTTATAATTATAAATATATGTATATCTAGTGTTTTTATTTATGAAAACATAAAGTTTATTATTAAAACAAATTTTAAAGAGTCTTTTAAAGAAAATTATGAAAATAATAATAGAATGAAACCATGGTAAATACTGTGAAGGTAATTCTAAAACAAAACAAATCTGAAGTTTAAGAAATGCAAGTGAAGTAAAGAAAGTAAAAAAAAAAAAAGGCAAAAGTTGACCATCTTTTATTAAAGATGTGTCTTTTTTCATACATCAATGATTGCTACTATTATTCTTTGAATAGCCTAAAAATAATTATAAAGCTACTTTAAGATAATGGTACTTCATTATGATTGAGTCCCAGTGTATCAGGGTGATTTTAAAAATTGCAGTTATGGTGCTATATAATACTTGAGTATGAAAAAAGAAAAGAAACACTATCTATGAGTATTACTGCTGTCCAAATACTAATGTTTGAGCAAAAACTCTCATAAAATCCTTTCCCAGAATGATAATTCCCTGAGTTTGGGGGTTGCAGTAATAGGCATTCTAATGAAAATGGTAACAACACCATATGGTTAGCCTGAAACAAGGTCAGAATGCGGACCAGAGAGAGCAATATCTGAAAAGGTAACTGAATTTTGTCTTGGAAAGATAATTTTGCCTTTTGTCAAAAAATTGCTTAATTTATTCAGAGGCTGGAAGACTTGAAAATTGAAAGTTACAAATTCTCTTAATTATTTTTATATTGACTCAATGGCAAGTTCAAGCAAAAATGACTCACACGGAATGTACTACCCTAGAAAATGTTATCAGTAGTTCAGCCAAAATTATTTCTTTTGTGTGTCAGCTATTTATCACAGAAGATAAGACAAGAATTAGAACTGGTATAAATTATTTAGAATTTTAGAGATGTGAGAGCTAATGAAGACCTACAAAGATCATGCAACACAAGTATTGTTTTTATAAATGAAAAAAATGAAGGCCTCAAAATTTAAGTTACTTGCACATATGAGAATACATCAAAAAGTTTGTGGAAAAGTATAATTAAAAGATAATATATAGGCTGGCCTGGTGGCACACTCGGTAGAGTGCGGCGCTTGGGAGCGCTGCGGCGCTCCCGCCGAGGGTTCGGATCCCATATAGAGACTGGTCCGCTCACTGGTTGAGCGCAGTGCGGGCGCAACACCGAGGGTTGTGATCCCGTTACCGGTCACGAAAAAAAAGACAAAAAAAGGAAAAAAAAAAAAAGATAATATGAATCTTTCCATGAACTTTTTGAAGAACCCTTATACACACACACAAACTGACAAATGATGAAGAAAATTCCATATGTTCTTTGGAATATAATTTTTTTCAAATGATTTAAGAGTTCTCCACATTTATATTTATGTTATTTAGTTGAAGTCTTTCCTTTCAAACTAAAACAACATAATCTTTTTGTTTTTCATCTGCATAGTCTGCATTCCATCTGTACTTTCTGTCCTAAAATGTATCTCTCTGAGAAATACAGTTTTCCTAAAATCTGCTTAGTGAGAGCAGCAGTAAAAATGGCAACACTTCAGAACAGGTATTTCAGATTTTCAGACCCTCTGCTCAATTTAATAGCCTTCAGTTGGGTGCTGTGGAGGCCAGATTGTTTTGGTCTCTATTACAGCTAAGAGAATAACTCTCCTTCCTGCAGAGGCTCTTGAAGGCTTCTCACACGCAGTAGAGTTGAGTTTATTTCTTAAAAATAATACACAACGACAAAATTATTTTTCTGATCATAAAAGTAATAATTCAAGGCTATTACAGAAAATCTGGAAACCTGGAAAAGAATGGGAAAAATGATGATCAATCACAATCCCACTGTGGTGGGGAATTATTAATCACGTTCTCAGAATTCATACCTACTTTCTAATAACCCCCAGTTGAATTTTTTAATCCATGTGTTTCTGGGAAAGCAAATGCTCCTCGAGACCTAAAGAGGTGCCCATTCAGTGTGTGTCCCATGTTTGTGGCCACAGTAATGGTTTTAGAAATAAAACGATCATCTAAATCAACCATGAAAATGCTTTTTATATTAAGGTTGTTATTATTATATTTATTGCTAATATTTTCCAATCTGTCTTTGATTTCTTTATTCTGTTTATGACATTTTGACATAAAAAAATTTGAAATTTTTCACACATGCAATATACTTTTTCCTTTAGAATTCTGTCATTGCTTTTATGTTTAGAAGTTTGTTCCCTTTTACAAATGATCTATATCCACTTATATTTTTGTCTAGATTTTAAGACATCATTGTTTGCATTTAAGAAAAGCTTTAATACCAGTTCTAAAACCATCTGAGAAACTGTAAAAAGTGATCACTGCCCATATAGTCTTAAGGCTGTTCTTTTTCTCCATTTATATTAATTCCCAGTTTATTTAGCATTGACACAAAATATATTCATTAAGTTCATAATATGTGTTAAACACTATGGTAGATATAAAAACAGAGTTTCTGTTAGAATGAAATTAGGGTTATAATAGAATGACAGAAAAATGGGCTGCGGGTAATCCTGAAAGAGAATTTTCCCTTTTCCCTTATTCCTGGAGGTGTTAGGAAGGACTCCATCAGGGAGTAAGTGTCTGAGCCAAGGGTAGAGAAGAGTTCAAAGAAGAAGATGCAAAAAATGAATGGCTTAAGCAAAAGCATTAAGAGGGACTAGTACAGGGAAATGATTCACCTTTGCTTGAACTTAGGACAGAAAGTAGATTTAAAAAAAGACTACAGAGATGTAAATCACACAACACAAAGGCCTTGAAACCCAGACAAAGGTAATGCACACAATTCATGGCAGAATGAGTTTCTCCAAAGGATTTTTGGAGGAAATTGAAAATAATTATGTTTTAGAAACTAATCATCAAATTATATTTTGTTTTAAAAAAGATTCTGAACAATTACATATGTCTACATTTTAGTACCAAAAAATAAAAGGTAATCTGACACCTTTTATTAATGTCAAAGGAACTTCCTAGGATAGCAGATAAACTAAACCACACCAATAATTTTCTAATCTCAGAAATAACGAGAAACTCGATTATCACTTTGGAGGAAAATTACTGCATTGTCCTTCCTTCCCATTTCACAGAATACAAAAGAGCCATAAATGCTACCCTCTGGGAGAAAAACATGCCCCATAAAATTCTAATGAGAAATTAGTCGGATACAAGCAAGAAGCAAGAAGAGTAGATGAGAAGGGTTTTTTCTCCCATCTGCGTCCATAGAGATGGCTAAATATTGTATTTAAATTTTGATATAAATACTATGATCTTTCTTTACATTTTTATCTGCTTCTCAGACGCATAGTTTTAACTTTGGAAAGACTAAAAGTCTCGTTTTCTGTAACCACGGATGTCTAACTCCTATTCACACATTGGACTCTTTCCTACTGGGAAGCTACGTTTGAACTTAAAGTGGAATTTTTTTCCTGCTGCATTAATTCTCTCTACCACACACATCATAGTTCAAATCATGTTGCTCTCACAGTTTCTTCTGGGGGCAAAATGAACTTCATAGAGCCAATTTATGGGCCCCTATAGCAATTTTATGAGCCTGAAAGTATAAAGCCATCCCTACATGATTTTCATGTACTTAGGAGAATCAGATTCAGATGTAATAGAATTAATCTTTGAATTATTTCCTATGAAGTGTTGATATTTCTGCTGCCATAGTAGCTCATAATGCCTGGAAATAATTTATCTTAAAATATTAAATATGGAAAATAAAAATATTTTACTTTATGGGCCGGCCCGGTGGCGCACTGGATAGTGCGCCGCTTGGGAAGCGCGGCGGCGCTCCCGTCCGAGGGTTCGGATCCCACATACAGACCGGCTCCCGCTCACTGGCTGAGCAAGGCGCGGGAGCAACGCCGAGGCTTGCGATCCCATTGCCGGTCCCCGGTCCGGTACGGGGGCAACACTGAGGGTTGCGATCCGTTGCCAGACACGGAAAAAAGACAAAAGACAAAAAAAAAAAAAAAAAAATTTTACTTTAATCATAATCAGGTTGAGCAAGATGTCTAGATAGAACTAAGGTCTTTATTTAAACTAAATACTGATATAGAATCCTATTGTAAATGTGACCCCCAGCTTTTTATGGCCAGGCTATAGTTTGAATGAAAAATTACCTGATTTAAACATAGTTTCAGGTAATGTTTTTCTTGACTTTTATACAATGAAGTGTTTTACTGCAGGTGCTGGTGGATAAGGTACAAATTTTCAAATCAAGCGCTCAGTGATTTTGAAGAAATAGATTCACTTTTCATAGTGCTAAAATCACATAAATTTATTCTCAAGCATTAAATTCCTGGAAATATCTATTCCATGATACTTATCTAACACAGTATATTAGTATTTTAGTTCTAATTCAATCATTTGAACATTCTGGTTATACTCATAACAAAAACAGAACTGCTCGAAAATGGTAATTGTGAAGATATTTTAATAATTTAATAGGAATAGTTCAAATGATGTCATGATAGATTAAAATATGTATAGACAGTTTTTCATTATGCATTAGTGTATAATTAAACTTAAGCAAAAGTTTTTATAAAATGTGCCATATTATAGCTAAGGAAACATTTCTGAAACATATTGGATAAGAAAGCTATTCTAGGGTAAACTTCAAAAGAGCAAGATGCATACACTGAAACAAACATCTGTATGGAAAATATTCAAGCAAGTGATTTGATATATGAGTGATGGCTTGATACCAAAATATGAATTAGAAATAAATGCAGCAAGTCGGAAAAAATGTGGTTTTCTGGATACTTACTGACCAGTGAATATGTAGCTAGTTACTGAGAGGATATCTGGTATGATGTCAGAAAATGGAAAGTAGACCAACCCCCATTAGTTTAAAGGCACACCTTAAAAGGATCTCACTGTTTAAAGCAATAATAATAATTATTATATAGTGGGTATTTTAGCATATTTAGAAGTAAAATATCTGATAAATACAGATGGGACAGGAAAAATGGAAGTATATATTGTGCAAATTTCTTGCAGTACTGTGTAGTGGTACAATATTATTTGGAGATAGATTTATAAGTTGATGAATATTAAAACCCCTGAAGAAACCATTGTATTAAGGACAAACAATGAGATATAGCTAGTAAGACACAAAGTGATAATAAATAGAATTATAAAAAAAACCTTAATACAGGAGAAGACAAAAGTTGAAAAAAAGATAATGTGGAACATATAAAAAACAAGAATTGGTAGATTTAAATCAAATCATATTGTTAATTACAGTAAATTTAAAGGGTCTAAACACCAAATAAAAAAAAATTTCAGTTTGTATTAAAAAGCTAAAAACAACTGTATATTGTCTACAAGAAACAAAATTGAGATATAAAGCACAACAAGTATAAAATGAAAGAATGTAACAAAATTAATATGAGGTAGATTTTTAAAAAGGCATATTACCAGGGATAGAGGGACATTTTATAATGACAAAAGGATCAATTCATCAAAAAGATACAAGTATCATGAATTTGTATGTACCCCAAAACAGAGCTTCAAAATAAAGCAAAAAAAAAAACAAAAACAAAAAAAAACAAATAAAAAAAACCCAACCAAGCAAACAAAAAAACCCAAACACAGACAAGTGAACAATTTTAGTTGAAGATTTCAACACTTCTTTCTCACTGATTGCTAGAAGTAGGAAGTAATGAGTTAGCATATAAAAGTCCTGAGCAATACTACCAACCAATTTGACCTGATTGATATTTATGGCTAACATCACCCCAAAACACCAGCATACATATCTTTTAAGCATATTTAGAATATTCTCCAAAATAGAGCATATTCTAGACCATAAAACCAGTTTATAAATTTAAGAAGACTGAAAACATACAAAGTATATTCTCTAATCCCCTCTAGTGAGGTTAAACTAGAAATCAGTGCTGGAAAGATATGGGTAAAATTCCCAAACATATGGAAGATAAACAGCAAATTCTAAATTATGCATGAGTCATAGAAAAAAATCCAAGGGAACTAAAAAAGATCTTGAACTGAAAGGAAATGAAACAACAACACATCAAAATATGTTGAATACAACTAAAGCAGTGCTTACCAGGAAAATCTTAGCAATAAACATTTACAGTAAAAATAAGAAAAATTTCAAATAAAGATCTAAGCTTCCACCAAAATAAACTAGGAAAAGAAGAGCATATTAAACCCAAATCTGATAGAAGAAAGGAAATATCACATATAGAAATAGAAATCAAAGAAATAGAAACCAGAAAAGCAATAAGGAAAATTAATGAAATTAAAAGCAGGTTCTTTGTGTGAAAAATTGTTAAAATTAATAGAACACTAGCAACTCTTATCTGAAATAAATAAGGGAAAGGTCGATTCTATTATCACAAATAGAAGGAAGAGACATCACTTCACATTGCATAGAAATTTAAAATATAACAAATATCATAAACAACTTTATTACAATTTATTTGAAAATTTAGATAAAATTGATAAATTCTTTGAAAGACACAAACTATCAGAGTTCACTAAAGATGAAATACATAAACTGAATACCTCAAAATTTATTGTTTTAAATAAATTTTGTTAAAAATCTTCCCACAAAGAAAACTCTAGTCTCAGAGGACTTCATTGTTGGATTCTACCACACATTTATGGAAGAAATAATCCCAATTCTAAACAAATTTATCCAGGAAATAGAAAAGAGGGAAACACTTCCCAGTTCATTTTACAGGGACAGCATTACCCTGGTTTCAAAAGTAAAGGAAAAAAAATAAACTACAGATTAATCTTCATAATCAAAATAGTCACAAAAATTCTTAACAAAATTTTAGAAATTCAAAAATAATTTTTTAGAAAGCTATACATTATTACTAATTGGAATTTATCAGAATGCAAATTTGGTTTAACAATCGAAAATCAATGTAATTCACAAAGTTATTATATTAAAATTTGAAATTATTTCATGGATTAATAAATGAAGAAAAAATATTGGTCAAAATTCTATAATCATCATGATAAAAACTCTCAATAAGGAAGCATTAAATGAAACTTCCTTAAACTAAAAAAGGAGGTCTACAGAAATCCTACATCATATGTAAATATGAAAGAGTAAATGTTTTTTTTGCTTAGAAACAGGAGCAAAATAAAAATGCCTACTCTCATTACTCCTATGCAACTTAGCACAGGAAGGTCTAGCAATAAGGCAAGAAAAAAAAGTCATATTAATTGGAAAGAAAAATAAAACTGTTTTTATTCACAGATGAAATGATTACGTAGAAAATCTTCAGGAGTCTAACAAAAAAACTACTAAATCTAATAATTGAGTTTTAAAGGTTATAGGATACAAATATCTATTTTTATACAAAAAAGTCATATTAATTGGAAAGAAAAATAAAACTGTTTTTATTCACAGATGAAATGATTATGTAGAAAATCTTCAGGAGTCTAACAAAAAAACTACTAAATCTAATAATTGAGTTTTAAAGGTTATAGGATACAAATATCTATTTTTATATATTAATAATTGTTAATTTTTAAAATTATCATTATGTTAGCATAAACAAATTATAAAACATGTTATTTAATAATTACAGACACTGAAAACTACAAACTATTGCTGAAAGAATGTAAGAAGTTCTAAATAAATAGATATGCCATGATCACAAATTGAAAGACTCAATACGGGTAAGATAGCAATTCTCCCCAAAGAAACATAGATTCAATGTACCCACAAACAAAATCCCAGCAGAATTTTTTGGTGGAAATAGCCAAGTTTATTCTAAATTATATGCAAACACACACACACACAAAGAGACTAGAATAACAAAATGACTTTGAAAAAGAGGCACAAGGTTCAAGCACTTACACTAACTTATTTCAAGACTTACCCTAAAGTTACATAATCAAGAGAATGCACTATTGGAATAATGATAGATATGCAGATAAATGGAACAGAAGAAAGATCCCCAAAATACATCCACACATACATGTTCAATTGATTTTAGACAAAGTTGCCAAGGTTTGTCAAAGAGAAAAGAATAATATTTTTTTAAATTGTACCTTTCAAAAATTGGATCTCCATATATAAGTAAATGAACTCTGATTCTCACTTTATAATTTATGTGAATAGATCACATATCTAAATATATAATTTGTTATCAGAAAAATCCTAGAAGAAAACATAGGAAAAAATCTTTATAATCAAAGGTTATAATCAAAGGTAAATCTTTCTTAAACAGGTCACAAAGCATTAATCATTTAAAAAATTTGATAATTGAACATCAAAATTAAAATATTTTGCTCTTCAAAACTTTTGATCTTCAAAGAGTACAGTTAAGAAAACAGAAGTGAAGCTGCAGATCAGAACATATCCGCGAAACATATATCTGATGAAAAAGGTATTCAAAATATAGAAAGAAGTCTTATGACTCAATAATTAGAAGTCAGCCCAAATTTTCATAATAGTAAAATATTTCAACAATTACATTAACGAAGAAGATATATGAAGAGTAAATTAGCAAATAAAAAGATATTCTACTTCATTAATCATTAGAAAAATGCAAATTAAAACCTTACCGAGATACCATTACCCACCGAGTAGAAAAAACTGACAATACCAAGAGTTGGTGAGAATGTGGAGAAAATAGAACATACACTGCTGGTGGGAATATAAAATGGTACAGCCACTTCAAAAAAATTTTTGGTAATTTTTCATAAAGTTAAGCATACTGCTATCATATAACTAACCCAGCACTTCCACTCCTAGTATTTACCCCAAAGAAATGAAAACATAAGAAAATAGAACATACACTGCTGGTGGGAATATAAAATGGTACAGCCACTTCAAAAAAATTTTGGTAATTTTTCATAAAGTTAAGCATACTGCTATCATATAACTAACCCAGCACTTCCACTCCTAGTATTTACCCCAAAGAAATGAAAACATATGTTTTTACAAAAGTTTATAGCAGCTTTATTCATAGTAGCCAAACCAAAAATCAACTCAAATATGCATTAAGTGGTGACTGATGAATAAATTGTGGTTTATTTATAGAATACTATTCAGAGATAAAAGTGAATAAACTACTGATTCACACACAATATGGATTAATCTCAAAAACATGATGAAAAATGCCAGATACGAATGATTATTTACCCATGTGATTCCAGTTATTTGAAATTCTAGGAAAGCAAACTACAGTGATTGAGAACACTTAACTTGTTGTCAGGGACTGGTGGTGAAAGGAAGGGGGGAGGAACAGACTACCCAGGAGTATGAGAAACAATTTTTGGTATAATATGAATGTTCCATAATATAAATTCTATATCATGGTTGTGGTGATGGTTACACTACTGTATACATCTGTCAAACTTTATCTCATTGTAAAATTGAAACTGGTAAGTTTATTTTATATACATTCAACTCAATTAAGCAGATTAAACATAAATAAAAAAACAGATGCTCTGAGAGTGAAGGTAAATGCAATTTGAATGGAAATCCAGCTTGCCCAACATATGATTGAAGAAAAAAATAAAGTGGAATTTAAATGTTATCACTACAAGAAAGATGGTAAATGCTGACATAAGTAACAAAAGTAGCACAGAGTCATAATTTAGTAGTAATACAGATGTTCAACTGTACAAATTAGAGAGCTCTGGAATGATGAAGACAGATTGTCAGTGTTCTGAGTCTTTAAACCAGCCTAGTACCAATACAACACCGTGAGTTATTTAACTACTAGTATGCTTAAGTCAGCATCCTTGTCAACATGTTAGTTCCTCTTTTCCACTCTTGGATTTAACCATGAACTTAAAATTGTGCACTAGTCTCCTTTGAATTAAGCATCCTATTTGTTCTTTGAGTGGAGCCTGACTTGGTTCGGAAAATGTTCTTTGTATTTATCCTCCACTTTGTCTTCATCGTTCCCATTTGTAGGGTGCAGGTGATTTCTGATAAATATATCACTTATTCCTTCTCTCTCTCGGGCTTCTGATTAAAAGCCCTGTGTACAGAAGTACCACTAGCCAATGAGAAACAAAGTAACACTTTATAAATAATGTTTGCTGATTTCTAGGTCTGAACAGCACCTGACCTAACCCTCTCTGGATATTCGTGAACTTGATAATGACATGGTCTTAATTCTGGCAAAATTATTTTCACTTCATGCCCTACTCTTTCCCATCATTGAGAAATAAATATACATTAGCTATTTCTTTTATCATTTCTCTACCTTATCAGAGATAATTTTTTTACTAAGACCACTCAATAGTGAATACAGTTTTGCCACATGAGATTAATTCCAAGTTCTGTGCTGTACAATGTTCTTCTGTCTTTGCTTTCTAACCTCAACTAGTCCTCCTACTGGTTCCACTTTATCTGATCTGATTGAATAGTATATTTGTCAGTGTTCTCCAGAGAAACAGAACCAATAGAATATGTATATATGCGACAGTACTTCAAAAAGTTCATGGAAAGATTTATGTTATCTTTCAATTCTATTGTTCTATGGATTTTTTGAAGTATCCTCATAGATATATGTGAGGAGATCTACTATGGGAATTGGCTCTCATACGATTATGGAGACTGAGAAATCCCATGATTTGCAAACTACAAGCTATAGAACCAGAGAAATACCCTTGATATACTTCAGTCCAAATGCCTGAGAAATTGATATAACCCCCAGTGCAAGGTTCAAGGCTTAAGACTGACAGGTGTCAGTTTCAGAGTACAAAGGCCTGAGAACCAGGAGCTCTGATGACCAAGGGCAAGAGAAGAGTGATGTTCCAGCTAAAGAAGAGAGAGGAAAAAATTGTCCTTTCTCTGCCTTTTTGTTCTATTCAGGCCCTCAGTGGATTAGGTAATGTCCACCTGCATTGGTGAGGGTGATCTTCTTTGTCCAGTCTTCTGATCTAAATGCTAGTCTCTCCCAGAAGCACCCTCACAGACATACCCAGAAATAACATTTTAACAGCAATCTGGGCATCCCTTAGCCCAGTTAAGTTGACACATAAAATTAACCATTACAGCTCTCATCTGAAACATTTGTTACAACATTATACAAATAAGTTAAGTGATTTAATTTTCTATTTCATTAAATTTTTCACTCCTGAAGTGGGCCTTGCCTTGCTCTTAAGAAATTGGTTGTGTTCATCGTGTGTCTTCTTGGTAATACAGTCAGGAGTAATACTGAAAAATTCCAGCTTTGGAAATGGCACCGGTAAAGCTTATGTATGATTATGATGGGGGTATATCTCTCAAGTATTCTTTTTCAATACACACAAATGCACACAACACAAACATTGACATGGACATATTTGACAAGCTGGAAATATGTAATTCAATTCTATATTTATAAAACTTGGTTATTAAAAGTATATATTCTTATGTGATGAGCTTCTTGGCTGAAGACCTCACATTATTTCTAAAATTATAGGTAGAAATGTGTATCTATCTTTATTACTCCCTTGTTTTTGTGTTAGTATATATCCAAAGTAATACATGAAAGAACTATTGCTAATTAAAAACTAAATGAGGACTCCAGGGCTGGCCTGTGGCTCACTTGGGAGAGTGTGGTGCTGATAAATGAGGACTCCAAGGTCACACAGAAATTCCTCAAATCAGTAGCAATGTCCCTTAATCTGTTGTGACAAGACAATGTCATGGTACCTGTTGAAAGTATTTAAGCATCTTTGGATTTCTTCATATTCTGTTTAAGGCAAGACCATTGCTGCTCACTGTTCTATCATTCTTAATAAAAGAAAGAAACTCTTAAACCTTAGAAATAAGAAACATGAATAGGTGTGGCACCGGATTTGGCAACAGAGAAGGAAGAAGGGATTGGAGTTAGAGACCAAAATGGCAGTCTCTGTTCCCAGACCTAGTTAATACCCCTGTTTATTTGGTGCTTCAGACTTTGGGAGAGGAGAGCAGAAGAAGTGGGGCTTTGGGAGAAGTTTGATCTGACTCAGATATGGGAGGGTGGGAGGAGAGCACACGAAAGGACCACAATGTCCCTCCAGTCCACTTTTTCCTGCACCCGCACACATGTGGCTTACTGATCCGAGTCACTGGTTCATTGATGTCCTATTTCTGAATATCCTGCTTCTCCTCCTGGTAGATATTCATGGCAATGAGGAGTAAAGCAAGGAGGGAGAGGGGCTTTGCATCAGAATTGCCATGAGACAGAACTTAGAAGAAGGAAGAGCATTAGCTTAGCTAACAGGGAAGTGTGAGTTCAGCCTGGAAATGAGCACTATTAACTGACCAAAAGAAGGAAACCAAGTGGGAGCAAAACGAAGGGAAAGCAGGGAGGGAGATTCCATTTTACCTCTCCCCTGCATCATCCTAAAGAAACACAACAGCATTGTTCCTCGAAATCTTTACTGCCATAAGAAACTATGCTACGTAAACTATATACTCACATACACACACATACATATGTACATACACACCAATATCCATAAGTTTCTAAACGTTTCTAATGTCCTAACAAACACAACACAAACATTGACATGGACATATTTGACAAGCTGGAAATATGTAATTCAATTCTATATTTATAAAACTTGGTTATTAAAAGTATATATTCTTATGTGATGAGCTTCTTGGCTGAAGACCTCACATTATTTCTAAAATTATAGGTAGAAATGTGTATCTATCTTTATTACTCCCTTGTTTTTGTGTTAGTATATATCCAAAGTAATACATGAAAGAACTATTGCTAATTAAAAACTAAATGAGGACTCCAGGGCTGGCCTGTGGCTCACTTGGGAGAGTGTGGTGCTGATAAATGAGGACTCCAAGGTCACACAGAAATTCCTCAAATCAGTAGCAATGTCCCTTAATCTGTTGTGACAAGACAATGTCATGGTACCTGTTGAAAGTATTTAAGCATCTTTGGATTTCTTCATATTCTGTTTAAGGCAAGACCATTGCTGCTCACTGTTCTATCATTCTTAATAAAAGAAAGAAACTCTTAAACCTTAGAAATAAGAAACATGAATAGGTGTGGCACCGGATTTGGCAACAGAGAAGGAAGAAGGGATTGGAGTTAGAGACCAAAATGGCAGTCTCTGTTCCCAGACCTAGTTAATACCCCTGTTTATTTGGTGCTTCAGACTTTGGGAGAGGAGAGCAGAAGAAGTGGGGCTTTGGGAGAAGTTTGATCTGACTCAGATATGGGAGGGTGGGAGGAGAGCACATGAAAGGACCACAATGTCCCTCCAGTCCACTTTTTCCTGCACCCGCACACATGTGGCTTACTGATCCGAGTCACTGGTTCATTGATGTCCTATTTCTGAATATCCTGCTTCTCCTCCTGGTAGATATTCATGGCAATGAGGAGTAAAGCAAGGAGGGAGAGGGGCTTTGCATCAGAATTGCCATGAGACAGAACTTAGAAGAAGGAAGAGCATTAGCTTAGCTAACAGGGAAGTGTGAGTTCAGCCTGGAAATGAGCACTATTAACTGACCAAAAGAAGGAAACCAAGTGGGAGCAAAACGAAGGGAAAGCAGGGAGGGAGATTCCATTTTACCTCTCCCCTGCATCATCCTAAGGAAACACAACAGCATTGTTCCTTGAAATCTTTACTGCCATAAAAAACTATGCTATGTAAACTATATACTCACATACACACACATACATATGTACATACACACCAATATCCATGAGTTTCTAAACGTTTCTAATGTCCTAACAAATATCAGTGAAGTGATAACATGGAAGCAGTGAAGTGATATCTGAAAGACATTTCCAATTACATTTTGAAGGGACATATATTATCAGAATAATAAAAAAATTTTAAAAAAGGAAACTGTGCTTGTCAAAATACCTCTATTTTCTCACATTAATCCTGAATACGCATGTAGTATTTCATAGGATGGGCTTGGAAATCAATACTGTAAATGAAATATCACTGCATCCTTTTCTCATCTCAGCTGTGGTGTGGGTGAAGAGTGGTAATGTCTCGATAAATAATGTTGAATTTCAGTCTCTTTTATCCTTGTTCCAAACAGATGAGCAATTTCTGAAAAGCCACCGTAGAAGATGCACTTTTACCTCTTCATCAAAAATATATAAAAATGAAATATATTGTGATATTTATTACCACATGTAAAACAAGCCACCACGGTGATCCAGTACAAATGGCTTTTTTCTATGTGGCACCGACCTTCAAAAGTGATGATGTGAAAAGCCTAGACTTTATGACAGCTTAACTAGAAATACATTACAGCTGCTATATTAATATGTAGTTGTGGCTTTGCTATAAAGTTTAAATATGAAAAGAAACTCTGAACCCATGCTCAGCTATAAACTTTAAATATGCAGAAAAGTACGTTCATGAAAGCCGCAGTAGGAAGTTGAGATAATGTTTATATGAAATGATGCTGCTGCTGCTGCTTAGCCTCAAAACCTCATGGTAGTTTTTGCATTACATAAATTCAATGTTTGCAATTGAATGACTTGCATCAACTTTAGCACAGAAAATTAGTAAAGCTGGCCAGAAACGTGCAAGTGTACATATTCACATTATGTGTGATGGGAACACCGTAGGGTCCTGTGTATGGTGACATGTGAATCCCAAAGTATAAATATATTCAAGCTATTTCAATGATCAAATGCTGATACTGAAAAACTGATGGGCATTGAAATGCTACTTTGAAAATATCGAATGGGTTCCTTTTCTGTACCTCCAAAATATTTTCATATGCATAAATGTTATGCTAAATTTTTAGTACCTTACTTAACACCTATAAACAGTGTGGTCAATGTTTTGATTTTAAGTGAACATGATTTGCCCTGACATGCAAGTGATGCCATGGTGCATACCAAATTAATTTTTAAAGGATCTCATATTTAATTTGCAAACATCCCCAAACAAGAATGTGATTTATTCTTTCCTGATGGTGAATGTGAGCATGAATTATGCTTAAGCATGCACTCCCAAACAGCCACACATTTGAGGACTTAATATCTTTAACCATTTTAGCAGCTTCTTAGGTTTTTGTAAATCATCTAAACAATAGAAACGTCATGGGCCAGCCCTGTCCCCTTCCCCTCCACCCCCCTCTCCTGCCACTCCATCCTCTTCCTCCTCATCTCCCTTCTCTCTGCTTTACAACATCTTAGAATGTAAAAATATAATAATAATAAAACAGTAATAGATAAAAAATAAATAATAGAAATAAAAACTTTTCAAAGAGAGATAAAAGTAGTATTAGCCTGGTTTTACAGATGATGAAATAACTTGCCCACACGTCAGAGAGCTGACACTTGTGGAGATCAGTATTGAACCCCAGTCTGCTGAACTTCAACAGGAAAGAGAGCAAATAATTTGCCTGGCACTATATGGTCTCAGAAAGAAATGGAGAGAGAGCTTTTTTTTTTTTTTTTTAATGAAAGTGCTGTGCGTGACAGAGCAAATTAAGCAAACATTTTACAGTAATCTGAGAATGATGTTGGAGAAGAAAGAGAGGCTAGGATAATATTTCTGCACAACTTAAATTATTTTATTCTGATTTTTTCTTTGCCTGTATGCTTTACAATTGATTATTTTGTTATTTTTTCAGAGCTAAAGTGTAATCATTGCTGTTCTACTCCACGGTAGCTAGAACTGCCTTAGGTGCCAATGTCTATATCTAACTTGTTCGATGCTTGTAGCCGCTAGGTAGATATGGCTATGTGCATTGAAATTCAAATTAATTCATGTAAAATAGAATTTAAAATTTGATTCTGGGGATCCAAGTCAAGCCTGCCTCTGCCACCATTGTCACCTGAGGAGAACGAGAAATCACAACTGGGGAGAAAACAACAGTCACCATTGGAGAGGAGTGGACTCCGCAGCAGCCCCACGACAGAGGTCCAGCCACCCGTCCCCCCATCCCCCTGCCCTGTTCACTTGGCAGCCCACGTCTGCCAAGTGGTATCATCGGAGAGACTATGTCTTCACTGAATTTTGTGTTGAAAATAGTAAAGATGTTAGTGTGAATTTTGAAAAGTCCAAACTTATATTCAGTTGTCTTGGAGGAAATGATAGTTTTAAACATTTAAATGAAATTGATTTTTCTCACTGTATTGATCCAAATGATTCCAAGCATAAAAGGACAGATCAATTTTATGTTGTCTATGGAAAGAAGAATCTGGCCAGTCATGGCCAAGGTTAACAAAAGAAAGTGCAAAGCTTAATTGGCTTGTTGTGGACTTCAGTTTTTGGAAAGACTGGAAAAATGATTCACACTAAGACATGTCTAATTTTGATTGTTTCTCTGAGATGATGAACAACATGGTAGGTGCTGAGGATGAAGATTTACCAGAAGTAGATGGAGCAGATGATGATTCACAGGACAGTGATGATGAAAAAATGCCAGATCTGGAGTAAAGAATATTGTCCTCACTCAGACTGCAAGGAAGAAAAAAACTTCCCTGCAAGATTTCATAATTGAGAGGATTCCTGAGTTGATAGCTCTAAAGGTAGATGCTGTATTTGCCTTCTTTAACCCATTTTTCAACCTGTTCATTTTTTAAAAGGTTTCACCAAGGGTTGATATGTACCACTGTATGGGCAATTTTAAGTCATCTAAGGCAATAACCTTATGCATGAACATTTCTCAGACTTTCATGAAGCTGACGAGGTCCTCAGCAATTGTAAAGCACTTGTGACAAATAAAAACATTTCATCTAAGTCTCCTTTACTTCATAATATAGATACTATATGATAGGAAGTGCTCGGCTTAGGAAAAGAGAACTAAAGTTTAGATTTTAGAACATGGACTCAAAAGTGGCTGAAACAAATTGGCCAGCACCTTAAACTGATACTCTGCTGTTCCTCTGCTGTACACTTCAGGGTTGTTCCACTAAAGTTTATTTTTCAAACACTTCACTTCACATTACTGTAAGTGATCACTTGTCAGTGTTTCAGATGTATCTTAGCTAAAACTAGTGAATGCCCTAAGATGGTTTTTGAAGCCTATTCATCCGGTACTGGTTGTCCCTTAAGCTTTACATCTCTTAGCATGGAGGGTGACATCGTTGCTTGAGAATCTTTACATTTAGACCAGTTTTGTATTTGTACTGTCAGTATGGCAAATGAGTGGGAAAATGTTAATTTCTTATTTCTTTCTTTGATTCAGCTTATTCCAGGGGCTGAAAACCTCAATTTATGTTTACGACAATGGGTATTTTTTAAAATGTCTGCATTCTTTCTAACAAACTGTGGGAAGACTTCTTGGCTGTCCTTTCAAATGTCTGGCTTATGTCAATTCATGTATTCACTGTTTACTGGAATCGAGTTTTTATTTTTATTTGAGGAAGAATTTGGGACTATTCCTCTGTTTGAAAAAAGAGGCTTGCTGTAATATCACAGGAAACCTTTTTAAAATGGATCTGTAATAGAAGATTGTGGCAGTTGGAAAAGAAAGTGTTGTCATTTCATTGAAATAAAATTAAATGTGTTGTCCTTTTGATTCATTTCCTCAGTTACAAGCAATGTTTTGAATGCACGACAGCCATATATGGCTAATGGCTACTCCATTTGGCAGTGCAGATAGAGATCATTTCCATCATTGCAGAAGGTTCTATTAGGCACTAGAGCAAGGAGCTGCAAACTATGGGCCAAAGCCATACTGCCACGTGTTTTTGTAAACAAACTTTTCTTGGAAAACAGGAATGATCATTCCTCTATGTATTATTTCTTGCTGTTTCTGTGCTATCACAGATACTCTGAATAACTGCAACAGAAACCATATGCCCCACCAAGTCTAAAATATTTAATATCTAGCCCTCTTCAGAAAAAAGTCCTGCCAACCCCTGCTCTGGAAGATGGATATCACGGGGATTTGTAGCTCAGGCTCTGCAAATCGACACACTGGAATCTGAGTCCTGATTGCCAGATATTAGATTGAACTTGTCTAAGCATTCTTCTTAATTGTTTGCAAAATTGGAATTGTAATAATACTGATCATACCTATATATACATATATATATAGACACATAATACTGACCTTAATTTCGTAAGGATTAAATGAGATACTGTACGTAAAATATTCAACACAATGATTGATACACTATAAGCCCTCAAAAAATGTTCGTTGCTAAATTTTTATTAGTTATTTTCATCAAAATTATTATTCCTGAAACTAGTTAAGGATCTACAAAGTTTCCCTATCTCTTAAATCTCAAATTAGAGTCACAGCTGAAGAAATGACAAATCTACCAAAGGCACAAAGTCTCAATATTTTCTTGGCATGGTAGTGACCTTAGGTCATTATAATTCACTTCAGACAATATATACACTTTTAAATTATACATTTTTTAAAATTTTATAGGTATTATCTACCTATTATGCCAAACATATCAACACATCTGAAATATCTCATGGCTATAAACCAGCAAGCCAAACTTCATCTGAAATTCCTTTCGTTCCTGCCCAAAAAGCTTGGTTCTGTGTGAAGCTGCGGTTAAGCTAAATCTGTCTTCTGAGTTTGATAGTATCCTAATCCCCAATCCTGTTGTGCTTGGGGAAAGTTGGCTTAAGTCTTTGGCTTGCTTATGACGGCCATGTGCAGTTTCAATGCTAAGTTTTACTGCATAGAAAAGTTTCTGCTACCTAACGATATTCCATTCTTTAAAAAAATTAAGGGGAAGTATGGGAACTATTTACACGACTTTATTGGTAAAAGGGTTATCTACAGATTGTGGAAATCAGCCTTTGGCAAACTACAAGAAAGTTGTCCATGCTATCCCGCCTTTTCTTTCCCTCACCTGCTTTCATCTGGAGCTCCTCATACCCCTGCACTGCCCTCTTAGACCAATGAATTCCCCATTCTTATGGGATTTCCTCTTTCCAACTGCTGCCTAGATCCTGCCTCCCAGACTTTAATCTCCCAGGCAGGTGCCCCATGCATACAAGAACTAATGGGTGTTGCATCAAAATAAGGTCTACAAAGATCAGATGCTGTGGGAAACCTACACAGTCTAACAGGCTATTCTCACTTTATTTTTTTCCACTCTTTTCTCAGTCTATCATGAAGGACTTTTCAAAACACTTATTACTTGCAACAATGTTTATCATTACTTGCACATATTAAAGCTCTTTCCTAAAATATTACATATCAGAGTTATTTCCAAACCGGCCTTGAAATAAAAAGAAAGGGGTGTGGATTATTGCACTTTATACACCAAATAAAGAAGAATAAAAAGATGTAAACAAATCTATATTGAGAATTTGCTTTGTGCCTGGCATTATGCTAGGCACTTTACAAATGGTAACTTAGTAACTAAATTTGTTGACACATTTCTGAGGCAATAATTTAAAAACTCCCTTTAATTACTAGAAAAACTCAGGTTCAGAGAAGTTAAGCAATTTGCTTCAGGTAACACAGCTCATGAGTGATAGAGCTGGGATTCAAGTTGAGTTTCATTGATTTTAGCATTTATCCCCTTTCCCCTACACTGCATTGTCTGTTACTGTTTAAAGTAATTCTGCAGTGCATGTTTTTACATGTTATAAATTTTTCATAAATCAAAAATTATCCTATAATTCGCTTTTTTTATAAATCTAGATTATACAAATTTGATACACAATAATCATAAACCCCAGCAATGGATTTGAGTTACAAGAGACACACAAATCTATAAGCTAAATAACTCTGTCCTTCACTTATATTTCTATTTGAAGGCCATGTCTGAATAGCATCTGCTACAGCTTCTGGAGCTTACCTACCAAGGTTCACTGCCTGGCTGCACCTGTGTGCTGCATCCTGCATGGCCTTTCTAGAATACATGCTTCCAGGGACCCCAGAGCATTTATCTTAATCTGGAGCACCTGGAAGTAAATGGGACCGTGCACTATCCACTAGATGAAATTTGGCCTTGTTGATTATTTCTAATGACTTTAGAGATCAGATCTCTCCCAGTTAATCATCTTGACAAGTGATTTCAGACTTCTGCCATTTGTACACAGGAGAAAAGCATTAAAGCATTTTGGACTTCTTTTGTTTGTGAAGAGCCTCAACTTTAAAATTCGGCTTTTGCAGAGTTTAATGAAGTTTGGAATTTGTGACCTACAGAACATTTTATGTTTAATGCTTTTTCTGAGTAATAACAATACTTGAATATCTTATTCACTTTCAAAGACTCTTTGTCTCAAATGTCTCAGAGGAACTGAAAGTTGTGTAGGGCTGGTACATATTGTGTCTGCTGCTGTTGTTGCTGCTTCTACTGGATAGCAGAGGCTATCCGTTAACTGAGTGGTTTTCTGCCACACGTGCTAAGGATTTCATACACTGATCTCATTTATTTAAACAGCACAAGAACCTTGAGATCTATGTTTCATTGTTTCCAATTTATCAGTCAGTAAACACAGATTCAGGGAGTCTGTGTAATTTACCCAGAGCCCCCTCACGATAGATATCCCAGGGTGTCCATTTAGCCTGCTATAACAAAAACACCATAAACTGGGTAGCTTAAAAACAACATAAATTTGGGCCGGCCTGGTGGTGCACTGGATAGTGCGCCGCTTGGGAAGCGCGGCGGCGCTCCCACCCGAGGGTTCGGATCCCACATGCAGACCGGTTCCAGGTTCGGATCCCACATGCAGACCGGTTCCCGCTCACTGCCTGAGCAAGGCGCGGGAGCAACACCGAGTGTTGCGCTCCGTTGCCAGACACGGAAAAAGACAAAAAAAAAAAACATAAATTTATTTCTCTCAATTCTGAAGACCAAGAAGTCTAAGATCAAGGTGCCAGCAGATTCGGTGTCTGGTGAGGGTCCATTCCTCATAGAAAGTGCCTCACATGCTAAAAGGGGCAAACAGTCTCCCTTTTTAAGGGTACTGATCCCATCTATGAAGGCTCCATCCTCATGACCTAATCACCTCCTGAAGTCCCCTTCTCTTTTTGGGTGTGTGTTTTATTTATTTTTTATTCTAATTTTTTTTCATTGTAAATGTTTATGTGGTACAGTTTGTTGTTTCAATATATGCATATATTGTATAATGATCTAATCAAAATAGTTAGCATATCTATCACCTAAGCATTTATCATTTCTTTGTAGTTATAACATTCATGATCCTCTTTCTAAGTCCCTATCTCTTAATATTATTGCATTGGAGATTAGGTTGTAATGTATGAATTTTAGGAAGACCCAAATATTCAGACCATCCCAGAGGTCATATGCAGAACTTGAACTGAGACAATTTGAGGGCGAGGAAGATGCTCTGAACTATGGGTAACAGAAAGCAAAGGTGCAAAGATAAGAATTCACGTCTGAGCCCGGAACTTTGTGTAAACCACAGAGCAACAAGTGCACAATGGAAATGTATTATTTCCCTGGAAACTTCGCAAGTTCTGCTACAGCATCTCAATCACCTTTTGGGGCCAGCATAGTGGTTTTCAACCCCAGCCTCACTTTTCCACCACCTGGGGAACTTTTGAAAAATACCTAATTTCAGAGCCCAACAAATTAGATCAGAATATCTAAGAGTAGGATCAAAGTATTAGACAGGGGTCTTAAAGTGACCGTTTCAACAAGTAGGTCTGTTATAACCAGTTAGAAAGATACGGGTGATTGTGACTGGAGTAGAGGTGATGGTGGTTTTGACAGTGTTTAGAGGAAGAAGAACTAGTAGGTAGAGAAAATCCCAAATCCCTCTACATTTTTCAGGGTTCCGATTACTAGAAGCTGCATCGATGCCTGCTGGTACCCCCACTGATCTGTCCTATGCCTATTAAAGTCCCTGTGAAGCTCTCTATGACCTGTCAAATAAAGTATCCAGGAAATTTAGCAAGTCTATTGCAGTTAAACAATATTTAATGGGTGGACAAGTGGATGAAGTGATTCCAGTATTCACTGATGTGTTGCGGGTGCAATGGGGCATTTCAAAAACTGCTTGTATTATATAAAAGCAAATTTTATTGACAAAAACTCTTCATACAAGATATCATGATTTTTCTTTATGTGGTAAATTCAATTTCTAAAAAAGCAAAATAAATGGAACAAATCTGGGACTTATCTCATTGGTCAAGGCAGCACCAATGCCACCATTGGAATTTCTGCTATTTTACAAAGTGAATCATATCTGAGTGAACTGAAATGAGGAGAGTGTAGAAAATCACTTTGAGTGAGATGGAGCTAACTTGGGAAGCTGAATGCCATTTTAAAATAGATTCTTAAGAAATACTAAAATATTTGCCATTAAGATCATAAAACAGTAATAACCTCCTCCCTGCCCCCCCCCAAAAAAAAAAAACAAAAAGCAAAATGCTTTGCCCTTTGTAGGCCACTATGCATGTCTTCTGGAAGATTCAGTTTGCAAGACCTGAGAAGGAATAATACATCTGCAATAAGTCAGTAGTTCTCTGCATGAATGCATATTTCTCAAACTTTATCTCAGAGGGGTAGAAGCTCATATACATTAGATACATTCCTATTTTGTGGGAAAAGTGTTAAAACATGCCAAAGATAGATAACCACAATGTAATCAAGAAAAACCCAGACCATATAGGTGTCCACCCCAGCCACAGCCATAGCCACTTCAGCCGCAAGGGTGGCTTGCCACCACCACTGTGCAGGCAGCCTACAGACTGCTCAACTGCATTGGCAAAGGGAAGTCACTGGCAGAGCCCATGAAAAGATGTGAGTGAGCACAGACCCATGACTCAGTGGCCCAAACAACAGGGGGAATTATGCTACCACACACAGTAGCACACCTCAGGGTGGGAGATACATGTACAGCCCACACAATTGCCTTGATCCTCAGAGAGACACACAGAATCTCTGAGAGTACAGAAACTAGGATACTCAAATAGAGTAGGGAAGAAAATTCCCAATCACCACTAACCCATCCCCCAATTGGGGGAAGCAAAGAGCCAGAAGGAGCCTCTGCCTATAGGAAAGAGGAAAGAGAAACCCAACCCAGGGTCGCCCGTTCAAACTGAGAAGCTCCAACATATCCCAGGACACCCATGATGGTTATGGAAAATTGGCCAGTGTTCCAACAAGTCTGCCCAGGGACACCCACTCAAGCCAAAGAGCAACTGGGCACCCAGGCACTTTTCCCAATAACTTGAGGACTTGCCCACATGCCCAATGAACCAGCACAGTGTCATTAACTTCAACAATCACCAAGTGCCCCAGTAGTCCTAGGCCATGGAGGCACTCACACGTAACTTCAACACTAAATACAGCCAAAGTACCCACACGGAGACTACACTACTGCATCTACCCAGAACCAGTACTGAAACATCCTATTTAATAGTCCATATAAAGCACACCTACAGGAGGAAGTCTCTCTCCTCAATGTCCACTCCAGAGTAACAGAAGAGGTAACTGCTCTACCAGATTAACAAACATCAATGCAGAAATACTAGAAAGAAAAGAAAATATGATACCACCAAAGGAATACAATAATTCCCAAGTACGATACCCAATAGAGCAGGAAATCATTGAAATGACTAAAAAGAAATTCCTAGTAGCAAACTTAAGGAAACACAAAGAGATACAAGAAGACATAGTTACACAACATGATTATCTATGATATGAAAGAGGAAATTTACAAAAAGATTAATACCTTAGAAAAGAATGTGGCAGAACTCCTGGAACTGAAGGATTAATTCAATGAAGAAAACAAACCAACAACATACACACACACACACACACACACACACACAACAGAGAGCTTAAGCAGCAGGTTAAAGCAAGCAGAAAATAATTTCTGATCTCAAAGACAATCTTTTTGAAATAACACAGGTGGACAAAAAAAAAAGAAAAAGAATTTTAAAAAATGAAGAAAGTCTAAGAGAGCTAGCAAACAACGTTAAGAGTAGAAATATCCAAATCATGGGTGTTCAGAAAGGGGAGGAGAAAGGAAAAGGCATTGAAAACATATTCAATGAAATAATACAAGAACACTTCCCAGGAATAGGAAGAGACACAGACCTTTAGATCTATGAGGCTCAAAGATTCCCAAAAAGATTCTCTCTGAGACACATTATAGTCAAACTGGCAAAACTCAAAGACAAAGAGAGAATCCTAAAATCAGCAAGAGAGAAGCATCATGTCACTTATAAAGGAGTCCCTATCAGACTAACTATTCCAAAAAATTGAAACAGAGGCCATCCTCCCAAACTCATTCTAGGAGGCCAGCATTATCTTGATACCAAACTAGACAAAGATACAACAATAAAAGAAAACTACAGGCCAATATCTCTGATAAACATAGAAGCAAAATCCTCAACAAAATATTAACAATCAGAATACAGCAACAGATCAAAAAATTATATGCCATGATCAAGTGGGAGTCATCCTAGAGATGCAAGAATGATTCAACATACACAAGTGAATAAATGTGATAGACCACATCAACAAAATCAAGGAAAAAAATATGATTATCTTAATAGATGTAGAAAGAGCATTTGACAAAATTCGACACCCCTTCACAATAAAGACTCTCAGCAAATTAGGTATAGAAGGAAAATATCTCAACGCAATAAAAGCAATATATGACAAACCCACCACCAATATTATCTTGAATGGGGAAAGCTGAAAGCTTTTTCCTTAAGAAAAGGAACAAGACAAGGATGCCCACTCTCACCATTCCTGTTTAATATAGCATTAGAAGCACTAGCCAGAGCAATTAGGCAAGAGAAAGAAATAAAGGGCATCCAGATTGGAAAAGACCAAGTCAAACTGTAACTGTTTGTAGATGACATGATCTTATATATAGAAAAATCTAAAGACTGCAAAAAAATCTCTCAGAGCTGATAAATGATTTCAGTAAAGTTGCAGGATACAAAATCAACATGCAAAAATCAGTAGTGTTTTTATATTCCAATAATGAACTAGCAGAAAAAGAAATCACTAAAGGAAGCTCCTTTATAATGGTCACCAAAAAAATAAAATACCTACGAATAAACTTAGCCAAGGAGGTGAAAGATGTCTACAATAAGAAGTACATATCACTGCAGAAAGAAATTATCAGGGATACAGAAAGATGGAAAGACATTCCTTGTTTTGGATTGGAAGAATTAATATTGTGAAAATGTCCATACTGCCTAAATCCACCAACAAATTCAATGCAATCCCCATCAAAATACCAGTGACATTCTTCACAGAAATAGAACACACAAAAAAAAAAATCCTAACATTTACATGGAGTAACAAAAAAACCCTGAATAGTCAAAGCAATCCTGGGGGGTGGAGGTGGGGGGACTGGAAGCATTACACTACCTGACTTCAAATTATACTACAAAGCTATACTAACCAAACTGGCATATAAACAGATACTCAGACCAATGGAACAGAATAGAGAACCCAGCATTCAACCCACATACTTACAGCCAACTGATCTTTGACAAAGGTACCAAGAATCTGCACTGGGAAACAGCCTCTTCAATAAATGGTGCTGGGAAAATTGGACATCCATATGTAGAAGAATGAAACTAGACCTGTACCTCTTACCATATACAAAAATCAATTCAAAATGGATAAAACATGTTAATATAAGACCTAAGACTATAAAACTCTTAAAAGAAAACATAAGGGAAATACTTCAGGAAGCAGGACTAGACAAAGAATTTAAAAGACCCTAAAAGCACAGGTAACAACAGAAAAAAAATCAACAAATGGGATTACATCAAACTAAAAAGCTTCTGCACAGGAAAAGGTACAGTTAACAGAGTGAAAGTCAATCTACGGAATGGGAGAAAGTATTTGCAAACTATTCATACCACAAGGGATTAAAATCCAAAATATACAAAGACCTCAAACAACAGTAAAAACAAATAACCTGATTAAAAAATGGGCAAAGGAGCTGAATAGACATTTCCCAAAGGAAGATATACAAATGGCCAGCAGACACATGAAAAAATATTCAACCTTATTAAGCATCAGGGAAATGCAAATCAAAACCACCCTGATATATCATTTCACCCCAGTTAGAGTGGCCATTATCAAAGAGCCCAAGAATTACAAATGCTGGTAAGGACGTGGAGAAAGGGGAACCCATCTACACTGTTGGTGAGACTCTAAATTAGTGCAAACAATATGGAAAGCAGCATAGTTTCCTCAAACAACCACAGACAGAACTGCCATACAATCCACCAATCCTACTGGGAATGGAAATCATCATGTTGAAGGGATACCTACACCCCCATGTTTATTGCAGCTCTATTTACAATAGCCAAGAGTTGGAAACAACCAAAATGTCCATCGATGGATAACTGTACAAGGAAAATGTGATATATATACACAATAGAACATTCTTCTGCCATAAAAAAGAATGAAATTCTGCTATTTACAACAACATGGATAACTTAGAGAAAATTATGTTAAGTGAAATAAGCTTGGCACAGAAAGAGAAATACCACATGTCCTCACTTATAAGTGGGAGCTAAAAAAATAAATAAAGAGAAAGATACAACAATCACAGTGATAAGTTGAAGTTTCAAAAGGAGAGTACAAAACTAAGGACAACAGAGATAAGAAAGAGGGAGGGAGATAAGGGGTGAGTGAGAAATTGGTAAAAGGCCAGCCATGGAAAATGATTAGCATGTATAACGAAGAATATACTAATTATCCTGACTTGAGCATCACATATTGTATACAGGTATTAACATTCAATGCTGTACTCCATAGATATGTACAATTATGTTTCAATTAATAAAAAGGAAAGAAAGGGCCGAGCCCTTGGCACACTTGGGAGAGTGCAGCGCTGGGAGGGCAGCAGCGCTCCCGCCGCGGATTCGGATCCTATATAGGGATGACCGGTGCACTCACAGAGCTCACTGGCTGAGCGCAGTGCGGACGGTCTTAAAAAGGACAAAAAAAAAAAAAAAAAGGAAAGAAAGAAAAACCCAAAGGCACGTGTTAGGAAACTGCTAGAAACACATAGAAATACCACACATAAATAGCAAGATTCCATATGTAAGCCATAAACTTCTACTTTTCTGCTCTTCTGCTCATTTCTATAGCTTTCCTGAGCCAGGCTGAAAATGTTTTAGAAATCTAGTTTAAAAAATATATATATATATATATATGCCTTTTACAAGCCTTTCAATGGGAGCAAATGCATGTTCGCTATTGATGTCTGATTAAAGTTACAGGATTATTTTTAAGGTCTCAGGGCTCCAAGTCCTTTGTGTAAAACATGAATGCTCCTTGTGGACAAGTGAATTCACATAATAATTCTTGTAGACTTACTCAGGGATCCTGTAATTTCAGCTTAGGCAGTAAATGTTCCTCCAAATTGGATTTAGACACAAGTTAAAACTTTATGCACAAATATATTGGCAGCATTGTGGAGGGCTTATGCCCTTATTTTTTCCCCTAAATGAAATCCTGATGCCTGGCTCCCACCACTAGACACTCCGATTTAATTTGTTATAGGGTGTGACCTGGCATTTGGACTTTTTAAAGTTCTCCAGGTGATTCTAATATGCAGGAAGTACTGAGAACCATTGTCCTAGACTGACTGGCTTCCACTTTTACATGATTGTGTCATTCTTCTCCTTAAAATGCCATGGCCTTCGCCTTCATAAAGTAGTCCAAACACTTCCACATAGCATCGAAGCCTCTTCAAATAGGACTATTTGTAATCATTGTAACCTCATCTCTCATTCCCCTCCTTCTAATTTACTTCTTAACATCTATCACGCATCTCCTGCCTCTTAGTGACTGAACCTCACCATGGCCCCTAACCAGCATAATGAAGGCAAAGATGAATTTAGCTCACAGTAATTTGTGAGATTCTCTTTATTGCCTTGAAGCCAATTTGTAACAAGCCCATTTCTGAGTAGTAAATTTTGGCAAAGATTTTATAGTTGGGCATAAAACTTTTAATATTTCCTTCCTGATCATTGAGCACCCTTAAAACTATAAAGATCCACATGTCAATAAACAGTTTCATTATCAAGAAAGGTACAATGGGAAGGAAGCTTTTGGATTTCCTTTAAAGGGGCACCTTGCAAATCCTAGTGTCAGTTTTGGAAGTTTTACATCTAAAGCCCATCAGGTTGTAAACTTACAAGTGGCCCCAGCCTCCTCTGACATCCACGGGTACTGATACACCGCTTTAAGTCCAACTGAGTCCTTACTCCATGTTATGGTATCTTACATCACAAATCCTTAGTTGCATAAATGATGTACAGTAGAGAAGAACATAGAGCCCTATCCCCTAAGTTATCAAAATAATCTGGGATATAAACAAATCCCCTCAGCATAAGTAAGAAAAAAGATACATGATGTGGAGAGTTATTTTTCATCATAAAAGCTCCTAACCAGGAGAACAAAGTGAAATTCTAGTGCTACTAGTCTTTGGAGAAAGATTTTTGTCTTTCACAATCTAATCAGGACATAAAGAGAAAAGACAAGCAGGTGTAAAAGTCCTTAACCTGTTCTCTAGATTCGCCCAGCTGCAATAGGGACTTAAACATTTGCAGGTGTTAAATCTCCCTCATTCCCTTTTGTATTAGTCTGTTTCTGTTGCTTATAACAAAATGCTTGAAACTGGGTGATTTCTAAAGAAACGAGTGCAGCAGCAGCCTCCAGCAGTAGCAGTGGCCTCCCCATAGCCCCCCTGGGGGCAGAGGATGCTGGGAATCAGAGCCACTCGTCCTTTATACTTAAGTCATAACCCAGGACACCTGGGTGCCCATGCTCAATTAGATTAGATGATAACAAAGGAACACCTGGGCGCACGTGCATATTTACACCAAATGCTCAGCAAGATTCTGAACATCTGAGGGGCCATGACCATTTTCCTATATTTTTCCAACAGACACAATTCAAACTTCAGTGAGTTTGGGGGGGACATAATTCAATCCACTACACCTTTTGTCCTCATTTCTTTTATATATGCCCTCACTCCGCTTAAAACACTCTGTGCAGACCCCCTCAACCACCCTCCACCCCACTTTTCTTTCTGTCTTCTCAGAGACCTTAATGAGGGCTTAAACTCAGCAACTGCCAGTCCTGGGAGACCTGACATGTCCTGGCTGCAAGTCCCCATGTGTGTCCTGAGTGTTCTGTCCAGGTCCCTAGCACAGTCCCCCTGACACTGCATTGGAGGGTTCAGTTCACTTCTCAGTCTTCCACAATAGATCTTTCAGAACAGGAACCCTGTGCTATTCGTCTTTGCAACAAGAGTGCTCTGTGTGATTCTCACTTAATAAATACTCAAAGTTTAATGACTGATTGAATTGATTGAATGGATGTATGAATGAACTCTTAAGTTCTTTAAGCCAATTTTCTAATTTTTAAAACATACCTGCCTATCACAAGATTGATTTGAATTTTAAGAAATGTCATATATAAAATATTTGGAAATAGTAAGCCCTTGGTAAAAATGTATTCTCTTTTTCTTTTCCTTTTTTTAAGAATTGTCTCTGTGTGAGTGGCATAATGATAAGTAACAAAGCAAAAGAGATCAGAAAGTTAATACCACCTCCTGACTGAAGCATGAATAAAGACTCAATGCTTATTTCACAATTTGAACAGATACAGATCTTACAACAGTATGCTCCCTGTTTATGATAAAAATATTGAACGTAGGAGGATTGATTATCATAGTACACAGAAGGTCACTTCTGATAACTTTTTGAAGCAGCGTGGTGGGGTAATAAGGTCATAGGCCTGGAGAGACTTGGAGACAGAAAGACTTGGGTCCCACATGTCAGCTGCTTAATTTAGTAGACAGGCATCTATCATTGGATGAGTTACTTAACCTCACTGAACTTCAGATTTCTCATCTTCGAAACGGGGCTAATACCTAAACACCTAATGTTGTAAGTATTAAATGAGCTAATGTACATAAATCACATACTAAGCACTCAACAAATGAAGTTATTAACAATAGAAAAATGTGTTTTAAAATCAGTTGGTGGGACTGGAGTACACACCTAATATTCTGTCCAGCACTTTTCCTCTTACTTCTTTTCCTGGCAAATGTATATCCCCTTCTTCTCAGAACTATCTATTCCTATTTTAGCCCTACAGAAGTAGGGGGCCACCGATCTTCCTATGCTTTCTCCTCCAGCACAGGCTGAAGCAAATATTATCCCAAATAAAGTCCTTCCATAGAATATCACAAATTGGCCCTTAAGAAAGAATGGGTTTATCACTGTGGTGAAATGGAACATGTACATCTGAGAGTTGATGTACTCACAGATCCCGTGTGTTAGAGGGAATCAGTATGAGAGAATTAATCTGTAATGCAAGCGCAGCACAGAGGAGAGTCGGGGAAAATTCTGAGGGGTTCAAGTCTCTGCTTCTAGTTTTCCCTGCCCTTCACATGAGAAAATACGATGATACTTCCAAAAGCTCATAGAAGAACAGAATTACAAGATAATACTTGTCTTTTCATGAACTTTATGAAGTACCCACATATATCCCCTTTTTAACTAAGCTTGTTAGATTTGGTGTTCTGTCACATATAACTGATACAACTGTTTAGCCTGGGGACAAACACGAGGATATTTCAGGGTGCTCAAGCTTGGGAGCAGGACCAGCACAGAATTCAATGGCTCTGCATAGCAGAGGAAAATGGATTTCAAATATCCTGGGCAATTCCAGAGGGAAGAAAGTAAGAGACAGAAAATAGAACAATTTTAGTAAGTTAGTGAAAACCATAATATTTTGTAGTTAGAGGCCGTGAAAATTCTCCCTATAAGTAGAGTTGCCCAAAAATTCATTAGGATGAGGAATGTTTAATGTGTGATTTCTCAATGCCCCACAAAAAGTAGTTTACAATACAGTACTAATAAATGCTGCGTAGTTTTGATAGTGTGTGTGTGTGTGTGTGTGTGTGTACATATGTGTATATGTGTAAACTGAGGGACAATCTGAATTGCTTATCTCTGTTGTCATCACATGAAACAGAGGAAGTGAACATGGAGAAGCAAGTGATTGAAGCCAGTGTTGATACTGCAAATCTACTAATTCTCAGAGTCCTCTGAAACACTGAGGAGGTCTTTGGAAGTCTTTAGACCATGGGGGACAGGGTCCCAAGCTTGATTTCTTCTAGATCACAGAAAGACTGGAAGATAATATCTGATATCTGGTAACACTTAACAGCAGAAAGTAACTTTAAATAATCCTCAAAAACAATTTGGGAAATGATAGAAATACCAGAAATTCCAGAATAAAATTAACATGATGCATTTTCCAGCTATCATTTAGTAGCTTGTCTTTGGAAGTCTTTAGACCATGGGGGACAGGGTCCCAAGCTTGATTTCTTCTAGATCACAGCAAGACTGGAAGATAATATCTGATATCTGGTAACACTTAACAGCAGAAAGTAACTTTAAATAATCCTCAAAAACAATTTAGGAAATGATAGAAATACCAGAAATTCCAGAATAAAATTAACATGATGCATTTTCCAGCTGTCATTTAGTAGCTTAGATCAAAGTCATCCACTTTGCTTCAGTAACTGAAAAACTGGATAACATACATGGCACAATGGTTTTCAGACACTGAAAATCAGGCATCACATGTGATGACACCAAAGAAAAGGAAAACAAATCTCACGGGCTCTATGACAGCTCAAATTTATTGCCTAGAAAGAGTTTGCAGATCACAGTGTAGAGAGAGGAACCTAAACATGTTTAGAGATCTTCCTGAGTGAAACTCTTTTAAAGTTTAGAGAGTCCAAAATAATCAGATTTTACAAGTTAGAGTAGTGGAGAGGAGAGAGATACACTGAGAAAGAGCACTGGAGCTCTGTGAGGAGAGAGATACACTAAGAAAGAGCACTGGAGCTCTGCAGATAATTCCCCTCAAATCTACAGCTGAGCACTGATCAGCACATGCATATGAAGAATCTTCTGAGGCAGAGAGAAGCAGGGAACAATCTTAGGACATCATAAGGAACAGAAAGGGGGAAAAGAAATTTGTATTATTTTAATTTTATCTTTCCATGAACTTTTTGAAATACGCTCATATACAGTAAATCTTAGGAAAATGCTAATAATAACAAATGAGTATAAATAATAAGTCAATGTAGCAGTTAAAATAGAATTATAAAAATTACTCAATTATCTAAAGAAGGCAAGATAAAGAAAAAAGAACAAATGAAACAAACAAAACCTAAAAGATGATAGATTTAAACTCAAATATTTCAATAATTGCATTAAAATTAAATGATCTAAACCAGTATTTCTCAATCTGGGGTGATTTTTATCTCTCCCAGACAATATTTGGCAATGTCTAGAGGTATTTTTTAATAGGAACCAGATTTATCTTCCCACCTGAAAGAACCAAAAAACGGGAAAACACCTAAGATAAATTCCCTGCTGGGAAAGAATATAAACAAAAGGGAAGAGGTATCCAGAAACAATAATGAACAAATAATTTAGTAAGCAATATTAGTAAATCTAGTTATTATGTTAGGATATAGGCTTGGCTTGCTCTGACAGAGATCCAAAATACTAGTGCTCACAAAGAGAATTTTATTACTCTCTAAATAACAGTGTGGGCATGTGCAGCTCATATAACAGCTCCAAGCTGTTGGAGACTCAGGATCCTTCTGTTTTGTTGCTTCATGAACCCTGTGGTGTTGCTCTTACCCCATAATCCAAGATGACACACCATTGCATCCACCTTCCCATCAACAGAAACGAAAAGGGCAGGGCACATTTTCCTTTTAAGACCATGATTTGCATGTTACACATACCCAACCCCTACTTGCATCTCATAGTCCGCAGCTAGCTTCGAGAGAGGCTAGGAAATGTAGTCCTTATCGAGACTACCACATACCAAAATAAATCCTCTTTGGAGTTTTTTTTTTCAACAAGAGTTTGAGGATAAAATAATTCTTGCTTTTTATTTTATCTTTAAAATGTTTTTTTTTTTTTAACTTTTGTTCTAACTCTTTTGTGATACTTAAGCCAGGTATATTATTCTAAGTTGGTGGTTAATTTTCCCCAACACCCTAACAGAGTTATTCCATTGTTTTCTTGCCTCTTCTGTGGCTGAAAAAAAAATTTTTATTGGTTTATTTGTCATTTATTTGTGGTTATTTTTCCTCTTAGTGTTACTTTTTTTCTCTTTATGTTTGATATTCTGAATTACAGCATGTCTAAGTGAAAATTTTACTTTTACTTATTTAGCATGGCTTTTGTTGGGCTACTATATTGTGAGAACTTATGCATTTATTCGCTTTTTGAAAATTCTCAGCTACTGACTCTTTCAATATCGACTCTTGTCATTCCCTTTGTATCATTCTTTATCACTTTTCCTATGTTACTTTCTATGTGAATTCTTCAGTGCGATCTTCCTTTTACCCAGCTCTGTGTTCAATCAAAAGTTTATGTATCAATAAAATGGAGCTTTTATATCAATAATTATATTTTAAATTTCAAGATTAAAACATTTTTATATCCATTTGCTCCTGACTCACATATGCTTGTTTTGTTTCTTTTTTTTTTATTCCTTTTCTTCTCTCTTTGGGAATATTAAACATATTTATTTAAAAATATTTTTTAGAGGGTTCCATTATTTGAATTTCAACAGTAGTTAATTCATTTCCTGATTATTGATTTTGTTGACTGTTGGGGTGGACAGACTCTAAGATGCTCTCCTCCACCTACCTATAATGACATCTGACATTCATGCTTTTATGTAATCCCCTTTCTCTGAGTGCAGCAGGACCTATCACTTGTTTCTAATCAATAGAATATGGCAAAAGTGATGGGATTTCACTCCTGTGATTATGTTCTATTATATAAGACTGTCTCACTAGCAGACTTACTCTAGAGAATTTCTCTGCTGGCCTGATGAAATAAGTGGCTACACTGGGAAAGAACTTGTAGGAAGAAATTATAGGAAGAAATTGTAAGAAGAAATTATAGGAAGAATATGTGTGGCAAGAAACTGTAGGAAGTCTTTAGGAACTGTGGATGGCCTCTAGGAGCTGAGGGCAGCCTCCAGAAAACAGTCAGCAAGAAACAGGATCCCTCAGTCCTAACTGCAAGGAAATAAGCACTTCCAACAATCTGAGCAAGCTTGGAAGTGGATTATTCCCCAGTCAAGCCTCCAGATGAGAACACAGCCTGGTTGACACTTTATAGACATATGAGACCCTAAGCAGAGGAACCAGCTAAGCTTTGCCTGGACTTCTGATCCACAGAAACTATGAAGTAATGAATTCATTTTTTAATCCACTTTAAAAAACTAGAAAAGCATGTAAAACAGCAGTGTTTAAGACATTGGAATCACACCGTGAATAATAGTGACCCATGAAAGATGAGGAAAACAATCAGATGAGCTCTAGGATAGCAAAATCTTATTGCCTAGAGAAAGCTCCTATGCCATGGTGCAAGGATAGGAAATACAGATGGAGTCTGGTGCTATTCCAGAGTAGAGGGGATAAAGCTGGTGTCTAGGGCTGGCAAGGAAGCTAGAGTGCTCCAGAGAAAAGTGAAAGGGAACAATCCCCAGAGTTTACACAGTCCGAAAATAGTTCTGTTTACAACAAACTAAATTAAAAATCTCAAAATTCATGGTGCATCAAAGGGAGTACTCAGAAGGGTTTTGCCTCAGAGGAACAAAATTTTAGCCCCAGGCAAACACTACTTTGTTACTGTCTAATAAAGCTTAAATGCAAGCCTAAAAAGAAGAGAAGAAACATTAAGTACAAGCTAGATCAGAATTGCATTAAAGAAATGAGGAAAAAAACAGAATCCAACAATGTAAAAATCACAATCACAATATCTGGCATCTAATGAAAATTTACCAGGAATGCAAAAAAAAAAAAACCAGAAAAATACTAACAAAGAGGAGAAAATTCAATCAATCAGAAACAACTCTGGAAGAGATCACAGAACCAGTAGGCAAACTAATAAAAGAGCTGTAAATGTAATCTATATGTTCAAGAACCTAGACAAATATGAAGCATTATAAACAGAGATAAAGAAGATATAAAAAAGATCAAAATCAAGCATTTAGAGATTAAAACTGCAGTGTCTGACATGAAAAATAAATAAATGGAATAGACAACAGATAAGTCACCGAGGAACAAAATATCAGTGAACTTGAAAACATAGCACTGGAAATGCTTGAAACAGAGAGGAAAAAAAAAAACACAATATTGGTGATTGCTGGAAAAATCTGAGGGGCCTAATATACACATAATTGGAATTTCTAAAAGAGAAGGAAGAAAGGGAGTACAGAAAAAAATTAGAGGAAATAATGGCCAAACTTTTTGAAATGTTATGAATACTCCAAACCTACATTCAAAAAGATCAACAAACTTCAAGAACAACAATAGAAGAAAAAAATACATCAATTGCTTAAAATCAGTGATAAAAAGAAAATTCAATAAGAACTCAATGTAAAAGGCAGTTTGTATGTAGAGAAACAGAAACAAGAATGAAATCATTGTAAGCCATGCTAAGCACAAGACAATGTAGTACCAAAATGCAAAGAGGACAACCCCCCACACCCCAAAAAGCTAAAAATTTATTTAGATATAAAAATTCCAAAAGAATTCATCAGCTGCAGCCTTGTACTACAAGAAAGAGTAAAGGAATTCCTTTGGACAATGGGAAAATAATACCAGATGCAAATAAATATCAACACAAAAATGAAGGACACCAGAAATGCTAATTGCATGTGCTAATTTTTTTTTAATTTCTTAATATTTAAAGATTTTTTTAAAAATAAAATTTTTAAATATTTAAACATTTTTAAAGGTATTCGACTGCTTTAATTAAAAATAACAATAACTTTTCAGTTTATTACATGCAGAATTACAGCGTATGATACTATAACAGAGGAGACAATTGAAGTAAATTATTATAAAGGTCATACACTATGTAAAGTAATATAATTCTCACTTGAAAGTTGACTGTAACAATTTAAAGATCTATGCTATAAACTAAAGCAGCCACTAACATAACACAATGGAGAGTTATAGCTAATAAGACACCAAAGGAGATAAAATGGAATTATTTTTAAAAATTAATTAATGTCAAAGGAGGCAGGAAAAGAGAGCAAAGGTAACAAAGAACAGATGGGACAAATAGGAAAGAAATAGCAAAATATTAGATTTGAAGCCACCATATTAATATTCACATTAAATGTCAATTATGTGGGGGAAAGGCAGATATTAACAGATTGATTAAAAAGCAAGAATAAACTATCTATTGCTTAAAAGAATTACACACTAACTATAAAGATATAAATAGGGTAAAAGTAATAGGATAGAAAAGGATATACCATTCTAACCATAATAAAAGAAAGTTTGGATGGCTATTTTCATACGGACAAGTATACTTAAGAAAAAAGAACATTAACAAGGATAAAGAGGGTCATTTCATTATAAATGAATCAATACATCAAGAGAACATAATAACTGTGAAGATTTATGCACCTAATAACATGGCTTCAAGACACATTAAGAAAAACCTGAGAAAACCATAGGAGAAACAGAGAAATCTACAATTACAGTTTAAGATTTTAATAGTACCTTCTCAAAAATTGATAGATCAAGTAGACAGAAAATCAGTAAGGATATAGAGGACAAACTATACTACTGACCAGCTTGATCTAATTGATGTTTATAGAACACTTAGCAGCAGCAGGATATGCAGTCTTTTCAATTGCACATAAAACATTTAACAAGGTAGACTATTTTCTGGGCCACAGAAAATACATACTGATTAAACAAACAAACAAACAAACAAAAAACACTCAGAAACTTAAATTGTACAAATTATCTTCTCTAACCCCAGTAGAATTTAATTAGAAATCAATAACCCAGAGATATCTGATCAATCCAAAATATTTGAAAAAAGTTTTTCTAAACTTACAGATTTAAGAATAAATCCAATAGAGATTAGAAAGTACTCTTAACTGAAAGGAAATTAAAAGACAACATATCCAAATTATTGGTATACAACTAAAGCAGTATTTAAATAGAAAGTGAAAATATTAAATGCCTATTTTAGAAAAAAAGAAAGGTCTCAAATCAATGGTCTCAGCTTCCACCTTAACAAACTGGAAGAAAAAGAGCAAATTAATCCTAAAGAAAATATAAAAAATAATAATAATAATAATAATAAAGATCAGAGCAGAAAACAGAAAAAAATAAAGAAAATTAATAAAACCAAAAGCTGTTATTTCAAGAAGATCAATAAAATAGATAAATCATAATCAGGACAAAAAAGAAGATAAATTACTTCTATCAAAAATGAGAATGGTGATGTCACCACAGATTCTACATATAGGCAAAGGATTAAAATGTCAATTTTGGAAAAATTTTACACCTATAATTGACAACTTGGGTTTTAAAAATTCCTTGAAAGATATACAGTACCAAAGCTCACTTCAGAAGAAATATGTAATCTAAATAATGCTATAAGTATTTTCAAATTTATCTTATAAAAAAATAATGTATAGAAAAGTGACAAATTCTGTAGAAAAATAGGGTGGTCTTTTGAACAAATAGGCTAGAAAAATTGGATATCTATATGCCAAAAACTGAACATCAATTCTTACTTTATACCCTATAAAATTAATTTAAAATGGTTCATAGACCAAAGTAAGTCAAAAACATAGTAAAAAAAATCTTTTTGACCTAGGGTTAGGCAACTATTTCTTAAATACAACACTG
>NW_007730854.1:77449-81968 GCF_000696425.1 Galeopterus variegatus | reverse complement strand
AAAAAATAATGTATAGAAAAGTGACAAATTCTGTAGAAAAATAGGGTGGTCTTTTGAACAAATAGGCTAGAAAAATTGGATATCTATATGCCAAAAACTGAACATCAATTCTTACTTTATACCCTATAAAATTAATTTAAAATGGTTCATAGACCAAAGTAAGTCAAAAACATAGTAAAAAAAATCTTTTTGACCTAGGGTTAGGCAACTATTTCTTAAATACAACACTGAAAGCATAAACCATAAAAGAAAAAGTTGACAAACAAGACTTCATCAATCTTAAAAATTTCTCCTCCTCAAGATGCATTGTTAATAGAATAAAAAGACAAAACACAGATTCGAAGAAAATATTTTCAAATCACATGTCTGACCAAGCCATTCCACTCCTAGATATTTTCCCAAGAGAAATAAAACCATATATCCATACAACACTTGCATCTGAATGTTCATAGCATCTTTATTCATAATAGCCAAAAACTTGAAAAAATCTAAATGTCTATACAAATTATAGTAAATCCATACAATGAAACTCCACTCAGCAATGAAAAAAAAAAAATGAACTATTGATATACACTGTACTATGGAAGAATCTCGAAATGATTACACTGATTGAAAAAAGCCAACCCCCTGCCTCCAAAAACAGTATATACTGTACAATTCCATGTATATAAAATTCTAAAAATGTGAACTAGTCTATAGTGACAGAAAGTAAATCAGTTCCTACTTGGGGCATGGGGTGGAGGGATAGATAAATTACAAATTGACATGAGGTTTTCTTTGGAAGTGATGGAAATGTTCAATATCTTGATTGTAGTGATGGTTTCACAGGTGTGCACATATGTGTGTGTGAGAGAGAAAACTCATTAATTAATACACTTTAAATATGTGAAGTTTATTGTAGGTCAGTTATACATCATAAAGCTTTAAAAATAAAAACAAACAATTTTCTTGAGAGGAAAAGTGAGAACTGGTGAACTTAATGTACTACCTAGCATAATTTCCGAATAGAAGATCAAAGAAAAGTTTCAGAATACAAGAACTAAAAAAATGAATAGATAGATGAATTAAGAAATAAGGCAATAATTATGATAATGAAAATGTAATAGCTAATATATATTATTTAGCTACTGAGTAACAGACATTGTAGTAATCACTTTCTTACATGTAGCGTAGACTGTGGTGGCAGCAGAGTTGATCACTGACAACTCACAGTTGACTCGCTCCCTGTCCGGTGTTCTCTGACTGAAGAAGCTGGCCACCCAAAGCTGTGCCTCTTTCCTGGGGACTTACCTGCATTCAAGGACTGGTCCAGGCAATAGTGCAAAGAATCACCTCCTTGCTTTAATGCACACATCTGAAGACATCCCAACGCTAGATCTCCCTGTGGAATCACCTGCCTCTTCTGTTGCACCTGCAGAGCAGTTCAGCTTCTTCCTCCACCAGCCTTTCAGTCTCCTACAGCAGCCTTCAATCTCCACAGGTGTTGATTCCCAGAAATTTCTCCAAATAACCTCCTGTATAAAAATCTCAGAGGCTCAGAATCTTTTTCTCCAGGAATCTGACCTAAGGCTATTGATTGTTTTATTTAATCCTACAAACAACTCTTAGAGGTAAGTTCTATTAGAATCTATGTTTTACAAGTGAAGAAAGAGTTAAGGTTAGAACATTTAAGTAACTTGTCCAACATCACTAGTATAATAGTTGGAGGAGCCGTTAAATAAACTTGGGGCTCTATAATACCAAAAGTATACTGCCTGAGGGTGGGTTTATCATGAATGAATTATTAAAATCTATCCTAATATCTTTTTTGATGGCATTTTCAGTTTGGAAGATTGTATAACTGCTGAAAGCATAGTTTATCTTGATTGTATCAAAATATGTCTAATAATAGCTCTATAAGGTGAAAGGAGACATAAATGATGGTATAGATAGATGAGTTAACAGCTAGTTGAATCACTGTACCCAATAAGTGTTGATTAAAAGGGCCATGTAAAACTAGCCTGTGTATTTTCTGAGGGCAGCATATTGCTAATGCCTTCCCAGGCCTGCCATGTATTCAGTGCTGATGAATGCTTCTGGAATTTAATTGGAGCCCCAGGGCATTCCTGATAGACTGCCATCAAGCCCTATTCTTGAGCTTGTTTTATATGGTATTTATATCAGTGAAGTGAATAGGGCTTGCAATCATAATTATAAAATCTGCTATAAATGTTCCATTAAAATAGTACTGATAAGTTAACAGTTTTAAGTTACACATTAAGAGAAAATTCAAAGATTTGTAATTCATCAATAGTTATTCTAAAAACACTTATTGAGCAGCCACTATGTACTAGATCCTCTGCTATGAAACTACAAAAATGATTAAAATATTTTTGATTCTGTGATATAAGATGACATTTAATAGGTCTATGTGAAGTGCTAGACTTACTTTCAAAAAAAGGAATAGAACAATTTAGGATAAGTGGTCAAGGTGTTGGGCTGGCATTGGGATGATTATACATTTATGGAACACCTAACAGGGTAATATTGTTATCAAGATTATCTGAGTCAAATTTATGCTGAGTTAATAAAAACACAATGTCTAGATCAATCAAAGGCTGAATAGCCAGCTCTATTCTGACTTGGTCTGACCAAGTCCACAGTACTATATTTAATCTAAGCACTACGTTAAAATCACATTAAAAATACCAGAGCCAACATTTAAAAATAACACATATACGAGCAGTTACCCAGATTAAAGCAACTGGAACACTTGGGCACATACACTCTAGAAAAAAATAAATGAACTAGGATTTTTTAGCCTTAAGAAATGAAGGCTAAAAAAAACACAAAAGCTGTAATTCATTTACTAATGGGTGTTATGTCAAAGAGAGGGTCTTTAATTCCTCAGAAAGAAAGGAATAACGAAATTACAAGGAAGCACATTTTGGTTTTACCTGTTAAAGTTTTACCTGTTAAAGAACTTGGTAACATCTATACCAACTTTGAAAGAGAAGTATTCTCTCCCAGGATACGGTGAGTTTTCTCTTCAATGAAGTACATTTCTCAAAGTAGCTGCATAATGTGGGCTGAGCTCAGTAACTTCTAAAGTTTCTTCCACTTCTAAACATCTTTTTGTTTTAGGATAAATCATTTAATGCGGTAGAATGTCATGATGGTTAACAGAGTTCATATGTCCTTTTAAAAAAAAGTACATACTTTATTTCCTGTAGGGAAAATATAGTAAAATGGTCAGGGCCCCTCAGATGTTCAGAACCTTGCTGAGCATTTGCTGTAAAAAGCCACATGCGCCCAGGTGTTCCTTGGTTACCATCTAATGTAATTGCGTATGTGCACCCAGGTGTCCTGGGTTATGGACCTAAGTATAAAGGACTAAAAGCTCTGATACATGGTGCTTCTTGGGATCCTATGGGAGGCCATTAGGGTGGCTGCTCCTAGCTTGAATAAAGCCTGTTAGGTTTTTATCCATGGCTGCCGGGATCTTTTCCTATTGCCTAGCTCATGGATATGTGTATGAAGGGTTTGTGACCCAGTCTCTACAACGGGCTTGAGGGGTCTGTGAGCCCTAGCCCTAGCAGTACACTTCCTATAATGATATATTTGCTCCCCAGAATATAGTCAGGTAAGCTTACTGAGGAAAATAAAATTCAAAATGTGACAATATTTATGGAATAAATTTGAACAAATGGATCTTACACCTTTTTCTACTTATTTTAAAAGCTCAGGTTATTAACAATACCATAAAGATAACTCACTATAATAAATGTTAGATACTTGTCTCATGACCTTACTATGCCACATAATTTACAGTATCATTTCAAATCTTAGGGGAATATCTATACCTCTTGAATAAAGGGAATATGAATATACTATAGGCACTGGTTTTGGTCTTACTTTAATGAATTGAAGCAGAAAAATCAAAATATGGTACTATATATATCATAAATATGATTTGTACTTTTTTTCATCTTTGGCCAAAAGATAAAATAATGTAAGACAGAAAATACTTAATAATTTTTTAATGTTTTCCAAGCAGATAATTAACAACTGTTATGAATATTAGATGTGTTATTAAAAGTGACTTAATATTTTTGCATTATGTGTTCCCTAAAGAGATTTAACTAAGATCCAAAGCAGAGCCCTTATTGCTCTCAAACAAAAAAAAAAATGGTGAAAACCACTCATGTGGACAAGGCAGAGTTCTGACTAATTATAGAACAATGGATCTTGTCCTGAAATCTTTTCAAAAATAAAATAACTTAGTGATTTTTATAAAATTAACCTCTTTTTAAAAAACTCTCCACAGTGACTATTAAGGTCAAACAGCACATATTCTTTAATGATATATATTAGCTGTAAAATACATTTGTTCTAAATTTGTAAAGAGGCTAATGATTCATTATATGCAACCATCAACTCTGAAAACATTGATGTTTTAACAGAAATCAAACGTGTTACGTTCTAGGACAACTAAAGAACAGAAAGTTGTGTTTCCACTTTGGGATATTGTATCCAAAAA
>NW_007730854.1:75167-76411 GCF_000696425.1 Galeopterus variegatus | reverse complement strand
TAGGAAAGGCTGGGAACTAAATAAGTGAAGTGAACATTACAAACAAGGGAGTCCAGGCTGAGCTATTGCAGGGTTTTTATTTTTATGGCGAAACTTTTTGAATGAGGTAGAACTTTTTGGATGAGGTAGAACTTTCTTAAAAGAGCCATGGAAAACAGAGAATGCAAGGACAAAGACAGTAGACATTGTTTTATGCTTTAGGGAGTATCATATTTTTTTTAACAAAGAAGTGTATTTTAGAATGAGTGGCTCTCAGAAGTATGTAGAACTTCTGGCAGCTCAAGGAAAATAGCATCCACCTCAATCAAATTCTTGCACAAATCCTCCAAAAATCTATACTGAGCAACAACAACAAAAAACCAGTATGTTCTGACAATGGAGAAAGAATGTGAGTTTTAAAATGAGAGGAGGAGAGACGACCTGCTGCTGCAGAACTTTCTATTTCTCCAGACCTCATTCAAAAACTGGCAACTTATAGGTTGCTTCAAGTAAATGGATCACAACAGCACAACCAAATGTAGTATATGTTGCCTCCATGAGAAATTATTAGCTCTTAGCTCTGAGTTGACACTAATCTCCAGAAGCTCAAAATGCCACATTGGTTCATCAATCAGAGTAGGGAATTTTGGAGATCAGATACATTGGAGTCTTGCAAGTAGTCCATTTTACAATGAGTCCAATGGACCTGAAGGACCATTCTGAGCTTACATTGTTTGGAAAAGCACACTATGCAATGGCCAAAATCTCCATACTGTTTTAGTGTGGAGGGGGGGAGGGAAGGGGACTATTATAGTAGAAATGTCCCTAACTGCCTCTCCCAGAATTAAAAAATATACATATAATATGCATTTCTGGAGGAATTCCCAAGATTGATACCAAAAGTAAAGAGCTGAAAGATGCAGGGTGTTAATTTCTGTCATATTCCTGCATACTCAACTGTTTGACTAATACAGGGGCTTAAAAGATCTTGAAGGGAGATGGTAGATTATCATAAACTTAATCAGATAGTTTGATTTTATTTTTTCAAATCAGCTCCCATTTCCAATATGGTATCTTTGCTAATTTGAATTATCAGAGCTCCTTGCACCTGGTATGCATTTATGCACTTCTTGAGCTAATGATTGCTTTTTCCTCAATCCCAATTAACTCCTCATCTCTGTCATATACTGTCTGCACAGATCTCTTATATCCCAGAAAATATCATGCTAGTATTTAATATTTTGTATTATACTAATTAGAACGGG
>NW_007730854.1:68072-75007 GCF_000696425.1 Galeopterus variegatus | reverse complement strand
CATATAATAGGCATTTCTGGAGGAATTCCCAAGACTGATACCAAAAGTAAAGAGCTGAAAGATGCAGGGTGTTAATTTCTGTCATATTCCTGCATACTCAACTGTTTGACTAATACAGGGGCTTAAAAGATCTTGAAGGGAGATGGTAGATTATCATAAACTTAATCAGATAGTTTGATTTTATTTTTTCAAATCAGCTCCCATTTCCAATATGGTATCTTTGCTAATTTGAATTATCAGAGCTCCTTGCACCTGGTATGCATTTATGCACTTCTTGAGCTAATGATTGCTTTTTCCTCAATCCCAATTAACTCCTCATCTCTGTCATATACTGTCTGCACAGATCTCTTATATCCCAGAAAATATCATGCTAGTATTTAATATTTTGTATTATACTAATTAGAACGGGTGAAACCATATTCTATTAGTAAGCCTTAGTAAGACACATGCATGTCAGCAGGGAATAGACAAATTCCATGAAAATTCAGGGGCCTGATATATCAATAAAATTGCTAGAGTTCAGTGTTCTAAAATATGACAAAATATCTCCTGTTAGAGACAAGTAGTGATACCTTTTCTTAGTGTGGCTAAGCGGGTAGAAGATAATATCTTCCTTTACGGCTGAAGTTAGCAAACTTTTTCTGTAAAAGGCCATGTAATAAATATTTTATACTTGTTCACCATAGTCTCCCTTTTGTAACCATTTAACTCTGCCATTGTAGCATGAAGCAGCCATGGACAAGCAATGAATAGGCATGGCTGTGTTCCACTGAAACTTTATTGATAGGTGCAGGCCATATTTAGCCTGGGGGCCACAGCTGGTTAATCCTTGCTTTATGATATGCCAGGAAATCCCAGCATCCTAAGGTTATTGACTGTTGTTTCTAGGTTTAAATTAGCCAGCCCCTCCCTCTGGGAGAAAGGAAGCCAACCGAACAGCAGCCTAGATGATGCAGGCCTTAGACTAGCCTCGTAGGTCTCACCCAATGGGGTGCACTATCAAAAAATTTAAGAGACCACATTTAAATAGTTAATACTCTATGAGTATGGAGTATTAAGTCTTAAGATTTTTAATACATCATGTTCTCATAGAGTGGGAACATAAACACACACACACACACACACACACACACACACACACACACACACAACTATTAAACGTTGGGGAATACCCTTAAATATTTCCTCAAAATTTCAGTGCTCCTTGCTTAATGGTTAGATGAAATTTTTTAAATGAACTTTACTTTCTGAGATGACACTATAAAATTTGCTGTTGCTTTGGAGAAGCAGTAATGATTTCTCTTCAATTTCACAAATCTAAACATGCAATTTCTATGATCCCTGTTGTACTCAGCACAGTCCACATGAAGTTTTCCTCATATACAATGTTAATGATTAAACAGTCACATTCAGTATGTATTTAGTTCATTGTTTCCTTCATTATCTTGCTTATCAGTGTTGTTCCCCTGAAATTGTAAGTATAAATCATACCTGAAGCTCACGTCTGTTTATATCACATTAAATACAATTGATACTTAGAACAGTGCTCTGCAGCTCAGGCCTACGTGATTGTGACTTGCTGTGGCAAGGACCTCTTGATGTGGGCGTACAATGTCATCATTCAATCTCTACACAGACCTTACAATAGTTCAGACATTGCCAGACAGGTAACTAATTCCTTTCCCCATTTCTGCTGGGATATTGTGAATTGCTTATTACTTCTCTTTGATGGGTAGCTGATTATTTTTATGCACTCCATGTCATTACAGTCTGAGTAATGTTAATGCACCGTTGTTATAAAAGCAATTTCATTTTTTCTTTAATGATTATTTTTCCAAACAAGTATTGAGAAGTAGGAATCCTTACCTCTTGTCCCTGCTCTTCCATTTACTGTGTGTGTAACTTAAGGCAAATCACCTCTCTCTCCCAGGCCTTATTTTACTTCCCACCTATAAAAGGAATAGATTGTAGTAAATGTTCAAGTTATGACATTTTCTAAATGCATAAAACATCTTCACTGGTATTAAACCAGCTGTTCTTTTCTGCAAAGTTTAACATGTCTACCTACAAAGTGAGAAGAATAGTTTAAAGTTGTGATTAACTTAATCACTGTTTTATCTTGTTATCTGTTTTTCTTACTGGAAGATACTTCATGCAGACACTGCATTGTATCTATTTTTTAAAAAAATAATAAAAGGATATATTTAACAATGTGGACTACTTCATCCTTTTGCACAGCTTTGATTTCCATAATCTTAAACTACATCTGTAATTACTTTTTTTTTTTTTTTTGCTGTGAAAGTACTTTTTATTTTTCATAGTTTTTTTTTTATTTTTTAAGAAAATTTCATTATGTACATTTGAGGTTTACAACATGGTATTATGGGACACATATAGATAGTAAAATGGTTACTATAGTAAAGCAAACTAACATGTCTATCATCTCCCGTAGTTACTTTTAACCACTTCTTTTAAGTCTCCTCTTCTGGCTCTTCATCCATCTTTCCCCTAAGTGCCTATCTACTTCACGGCTCTGCCTACACCTTCTCTTCACTCGCCTTACACAGTCCTGTTGGACAGCCTTCCCCACACCCCTGGTTGGAGTGCCATCTGTACATCATGACTGCTAATTTACATCTCGAGCCTGTATCTCTCCAGAGCTGCACCCCCCGTTCAGGTGCCTACTTGGTGTCTCCAATCAGATGTCCTACAAGCACCTCAATTGCTGTGGAGCTGATGCTGAACTCATCACATTTCCCCAATATTCTGCTGCTTCTCTATATTGCCTATTATTAAATGTCACCATCATTCATCTAATTGCTCAAGTCGGAAACCTGGAAGTCATCTTTAAATCTTCCCATTTTCAATTCCTACATCCAATTAATGTCTCTGAAGAATGTGACAGTGTGAGAAGTTAAAAATTAGACAGCTTTGTTTTTGTGCAGTGTAACAGGCCCCTGCAGATAATATCTCACTCCAAATAGAACATAAGATTTGGTCCAGGTGAGAACAAGTTTTCATGAATTCATTTTGTAAAGGTAGAATTAACATTGAAACAGTATATTCTTCTCTAAATTTGAAATTTACTTCCAGGCTAAAATTAGTAAGATGATGTAAGTGAATATTTTGCTAATTGGCTGCATTTTCTTTAGTTTAATAAGATAATACTCTAATCCAACCCAGAAAAAAAAAACAAAAAACTCTTTTACTTTTACTCAGGTTAAAACAACATACATTTTGGTCTAACTCAGATTGTCAATTGGCTGCATTTTCTTTAGTTTAATAAGATAATACTCTAATCCAACCCAGAAAAAAAAAAACAAAAAACTTAAATGTATGTTAAAACAACATACATTTTGGTCTAACTCAGATTGTTTGAAAGAAAAGATCTAGAAACAGGTCCTATGAGATTAAGGTTCGTGATGGTTTTGTGCTAATTTTTGCTAAATAGGAGAATTATGAAAAAATAAATTCTGCTTCCTGGTATTGTATCACACACTGTCTCTTTCATACATATGAGGCCAATGATTTGTTACCTAAACTGATCCACTCCATGTCAAGTGACTGCAAAACAAACAAACAAAAAATACAAACAAATCTTTGGACTATGACACAGTCTCCCTTTACCTTATTTGAAGTTTATTTTCCTTCTACTGTAAGTAAAGAAACCTCATCAGAAAATACTTACATAGGAACATGCCTGAAAGTACTTTTAAGCATACAAATTGCAGCCACAATAAACATGTTTTAAATTTGTTTTTATTTTTACAAAGTGTTTACTATATGTTAGTGCTAGGCACTCTTCTAAGTACTTTATAAATATTAATTTATCTAATCCTCAAAATGAGTCTGTAAGATTGTTGCCTATAAAATCTGTAAAATAGAATAATGCCCATTTTACAGATTAAGAAATTGATTATTAGAAAGGTAAATTGCCTAAGATCACATAGCTAATAAGCAGTCTAGCCAGGATTCAAACCCAACTGTCTGGCTATAGATTACGTGTGTTTAATCACAACACCTGAATCACAACATTGCTTAATCTGATTTTAATCAGATTTCAAACTCAAACAGCACATGCTATATTTCTTTGGAAATTTTTGGGATAGTCAACTCATTTTATATGAATTTTTGGATGTATGGTGAAGCACTATAAAAATCTTCACAACCTGTATGCAAATCTCCTTCTTTCTATTAGACACAAGAGAAATGGTTTCCCTGCTATCCAAGTATCTGTCAGAAATTAGTTCCTAGAAGATATATCTCTGTCTTAAATTTAACCTTAACAAGATCAAGGTGATATTTAAAGATGAGAATATTATTTAGAAGTGGCTCAGGACCTAACAGCAACAGACATAAAATGCAATAGAGTTTTCTGAAAAAGACAACAGAAATTTTGTCCTAAAAAATAGAAATGTTTGGAAATGCAGAACACACACATCAACATTCACAAAGAAGTCTACAGTAATATGTAAAATGTTCATAAGCAGAACCTGGCCAGGTGGCTTTAAATGAGTTTGGGGAATATTTTTGTAAATATCAGATGTGTTTGGATGTTCTGTGAAAGTCATCCACACAAGAGCACTTACCTGAAGGCAATTATTTTAACATATGTTCTCAATGCTGACATATATCCCAAATCAAATTAATCTCAGGGACAATATTCCAATTTTGTACATCTTTTCTGATACTTAAACAGTTATTTTAGTTTTCTCTGTGCCACTGTACAGGAGCTAGATAATTTTGTAAAATTTCCACAAGGCCACCCTTTAAGTAAGGTGCTGAGGGAAGCAAGTGGTACAATATAATTACACATATATGCCTAAAACAGATAAAACCAATTACAAAATAGTAACCAAAATTATTGTGACATCACTAGGGCTTAGCCTATAAGGTTTGCACAAACTGAAATGATAAAATTATGTGGCTTTTATTTACATTTTTTGTTGCCAATGTTTTTGCCAAATGAAAAATTTAGCTGAAGTGGACATTTCATATTTTTTTTCTTTATCAAATTAATTTTAAAGAGTCAAATTAAGCTCATTCAGTTCTTTACTGAGGATGTCTTGCAGTATCACCTTGTGACTGACGTGTAAGGCTGAATTCTCTGGCTGTTCTTGCTGCCTACTCAGAGGGCCATTACCACCCCTTAAATGTCACTCCTGTATTCCTATAACTGCTACCATTTGTTTGGTACCTCTTCGCTTTACACAGAAAATGCTATGCTATTTATTCTTCCATATGTGTGAGAGGTTCAGAATAGTAAAACAAGCTCACAATTGATCTCCCCTTTGCCTGTTTTATAAGATATAATAATACCAAGTTAATAAACACCATAAGATTTTATTAAACTCAGAGGTAAATTTAACTTAGGAATACCTTTCTGGAAAGTTTAAAAATATATACTTAATTTTAATTAAATATTCCTGACCATCAAGATTTATTTAGATTATCATTAAACAAGCCTATACTCAGTAACTTTGCTGGTTATTTATTCATGCTTCTTCCACAGAATTGATCACTTAGACTATGATTTCTCTGAAAGAGAGCTCTCAGATCATCTGATCTTCTATTCCTTTAACAGTCCCTATGAGATGCTTGACATATAGTCACCTCCTAATACAGCACTTATTAAGTGTGTGGTATGGACCTAATTCACCTTATAGGTATAGGACCACTAAAGAGGCTACTTTTGAAAAGCTGTCTAATAGAGGATATCCACGTATGGTAATAGATTTTCTGCAGGAGTATGCATAAAATCCTAGGAAAGTACACAGAAAGTATATCTACCTAAGATGGAAGAACAGGTATTACCTTAAAGTACTTAGGTTAGATAGGAAATAGGATGAAAAAGAGAGCAGCGTGTGCAAAGTTACTGAAGCATGTGATAGAGTAATGTCCAAGGTTCCAAGTCATTTAATAGCTGAAGGATAGAGTGTGTGAATGTGGTAGGAGTTGGGAATAGGGTTATAAAAAAGGAGTGGCAAGAGACTGTAACAGCAGATCAGAAAAATTTTGAGCAGCATTTAAGAGTGTGGATTTTATCAGGGAGGCTAGGAGAACTAGCTGAAAGCCATTAAGTAGTGAAGCAATAGGATTTACTAGGATTTTGGAAATAACTCCTCAACAGCAATGTATAGATTGGATTGCAGGGTGCTGCAGTAACAAGAAAAAAGGAACGATGGCCTCAATTAAAGCCATGGCAGTAGAAAAAGAAAAAGAAAATTCTAAGAGGTACTGTGGTGATGAAATGTATAAGATATCAAAGTGGTTATAAGAACAGTGAGAGAACAGAGGAGCCAGTCATGTCTCCCAAGATTCTTATCTGGCCAACTGTGTAGATCCTGGTGGCATTCACCAGGACAGAGCATATGAGAGGAGGAGTAAATTTAGTAGTAATAAGAGAAAAAAGAAAGAAACATTACATAAAAAGAGAAAGATAATACCAATGTGCTGAGTTTGGTTGCACCTTTGCAACATTTGGAAAGGAGGGACTAGATAGAATAGTGATTGAAAGAGCAGACTTTCTGTAAAAAGGGATGATTATAATAGTGCTTGTCCCATAGGGATACTGTGGGTGGTAAATGAGTTAATATATTAAAATCTCGGGCCGAGCCCGTGGCGCACTCGGGAGAGTGCAGCGCTGGGAGTGCAGCAGCGCTCCCACCGCGGGTTCGGATCCTATATAGGGATGACTGGTAAGTTCACAGCACTCACTGGCTGAGTGCGGTGCGGCCGGTCTCAAAAAGGACAAAAAAAAAAAAAAATCTCAAAAAACGGGGCCGGGTATGAAAATCCTACCTAGAAATTTTTTTTGGGTTTTTTTTTATCCAACTCAAGTTACCCAAGCCATTTAAAAAGGGTCCTGAAGCTCAGTAAAGAAATATGGACCAGAGAAAGAAATTTTGGAATCATCCTCACATCGATCAGTGTTT
>NW_007730854.1:0-67242 GCF_000696425.1 Galeopterus variegatus | reverse complement strand
GAAAAAAAAAAAAAAAAAAAAAATCTCATAAGACAGGGCCTGGTATGTAAATGCTACCTAGTAATATTTTTTGTGATTATTTTTATCCAACTCAAGTTACCCAAGCCATTTAAAAAGGGTCCTGAAGCTCAGTAAAGAAATATGGACCAGAGAAAGAAATTTTGGAATCATCCTCACATCGATCAGTGTTTCTCAACCCTGTTGTGCATCAGAATCACCTAGGAGCTTAGAAAATGTGTTTGCCTCAGCCCTTCCATTGCTGATTTTTTCTAATGAACAGCCAGCAATGACAGCATGGGGTGGATAGAGATGGAAGATGGAATCACACACTGGATGGGATTTCCCAGGATGAGTGGGCAGAGTCTTTCTAACAAGACCAGCTCTTTCACCAGATTCTGTAGTTTAATTGTCATAATGAGACTACAGACCGATGTGAACCACAATAGAAAGAGCACTGTACTTCCACACAGGTATTCCTAGTACTTCCTACTAGGTATTTTCAACAGAAACACCTAGTAGGAAATATGTAATTCACAAGGACCACTGTCACTTTATGCAGCTTTATATAACTGGGCCCTAATCTATTATATGTGGAAGAAACAAGTCTCAACTAGGCAGAACCAGGCTAGAATTTTGTCTAAACCTAAAACCAGTATTTTTCCACTATATTATATGATACATTTGGAAACGATAAATGTATACTCCAGTTTGGCTGATTGTGGAATAAACATAAAAAATAAACTAGAAATAATGCCGGAAAAAAAAAGGTTTGGCAGGCCACTTTGTGTCCTGAGTCTCAAGGAAAAGAGTGACCACTAAATTCGGGAAACAATGGAGAGATTGGTATAAGGCATCACTTGCATTCTACTCCATCAATATTTCATAAGCCCCAACAATGAGTCAGACACTGTTGTGGGTTCTATGATTATAACACTCAAGAAAAGTAACAAAATAATTGTGTGACGGAGGGTTATAACACTCAAGAAAAGTCACAAAATACTTGTGTCTCCTAAATTCCTGGGCACATGCTGCCACTAAAAAGTCTGGAGCAGAAAGTGAACAGGTCATGATCCTTTGTTCTGAGTTTCTGTTGTTGGAGGAGGTGGCAGAAAGTCTTGAACCATGAAATACTAGTCTGCCCTCAAAATATACCAGCCAAAACTGAAATACAGGCCTTACAGATGAACTTCCGTGAACTTGCCTTGTTTTAATGCTAAAATCTCCATCCAGGGAGGAGCCAGGACATCCACAACCTACCTGTCCATGTTTTATGTCAGGGATCAACCACTACAGAGAAGTATCAATTCACCACCTGTACACTGTAACCTGTGCTAGCCAAGGACTCAAGGTTTAGCCTGTGTGACAACTTCCTGAAGTCACGATGTTGCCCAAAGGTCACATTCCTTCGGGGGCCCAAATGCAAATTTGTCTTCAGAACAGACCAATGAACTGTGTTCTGTAGTTGACCAAACCAAACAGAGCAAGTTCGTATCTATTATATGATACATTTGGAAACGATAAATGTATACTCCAGTTTGGCTGATTGTGGAATAAATATAAAAAATAAACTAGAAATAATGCCGGAAAAAAAAAGATTCGGCAGGCTACTTTGTGTCCTGAGTCTCAAGGAAAAGAGTGACCACTAAATTCGGGAAACAATGGAGAGATTGGTATAAGGCATCAATGATTTTTGAACACTTGCATTCTACTCCATCAATATTTCATAAGCCCCAACAATGAGTCAGACACTGTTGTGGGTTCTACGATTATAACACTCAAGAAAAGTAACAAAATAATTGTGTGACGTAGGGTTATAACACTCAAGAAAAGTCACAAAATACTTGTGTCTCCTAAATGCCTGGGCACTCGCTGCCACTAAAAAGTCTGGAGCAGAAAGTGAACCGGTCATGATCCTTTGTTCTGAGTTTCTGTTGTTGGAGGAGGTGGCAGAAAGTCTTGAACCATGAAATACTAGTCTGTCCTCAAAATATACCAGCCAAAACTGAAATACAGGCCTCACAGATGAACTTCCGTGAACTTGCCTTGTTTTAATGCTAAAATCTCCATCCAGGGAGGAGCCAGGATGTCCACAACCTACCTGTCCATGTTTTATGTCAGGGATCAACCACTACAGAGAAGTATCAATTCACCACCTGTACACTGTAACCTGTGCTAGCCGAGGACTCAAGGTTTAGCCTGTGTGACAACTTCCTGAAGTCAGGATGTTTCCCAAAGGTCACATTCCTTCCAGGCCCCAAATGCAAATTTGTCTTCAGAACAGACCAATGAACTGTGTTCTGTAGTTGACCAAACCAAACTGAGCAAGTTCGTATGCCTCATTTACCTGTGAGGACCTCAATGAGAACTTGGGCAGGAAGTTAGGTGGGAACTTTGGCCACATAAGATAACCCCTTTCCCTTGTTCAGGAAGACACTGCTTTGGGAGAGATCCCCAGTGTCCCCTTACTTGCAAGTAATAAAGCCTTTTCCTCCTACTGTGATCTTGGTGGCTTTGCGCTGTCTGAGAGACGGACCTCTGTAGTCCAGTAACATTTGCCATCATGAAGCTTAAATTCTAGTAGAGGTGGGGCAGAAAATTAATCAAGTTAAATTTATAATAAGAAGGTAATAAATGCTATGAAGAAATAAAAAGTGGAACAAGGAGGGGAGAAGGTGACAGTAGAGGGGGAGGCATCCTGTTTTATATGGTACTATTTTATACAGATGGCTTCTCTGGTGAGGGACACTTGAACAAACCCAAAGGCAGTAAGGGAGGGAGCTGTGTAGACATTGATGAAGAAAACAGGAAGAAGTGTTTTATATGGTACTATTTTATACAGATGGCTTCTCTGGTGAGGGACACTTGAACAAACCCCAAAGGCAGTAAGGGAGGGAGCTGTGTAGACATTGATGAAGAAAGCAGGAAGAACAGCAGGTGCAAAGGCCCAGGCACAGAAGGAACCCGTACTTCCTAATTCCCTGGTTCTGACCACCTACATGTATTTTTAGATAAAGGCCTACGTCATTTAATTCAAAGTTTGTTTTTGTGTTTTGTTTTGTTTTTGATAGATAAGATTTTTCACAACATAGGGTCTATGGGAAGAAGAAGAAAAAAAGAAAAGAAAAAAAAGAAGATCCTCCCCATCCTCTTTGTCCTCTAGGAAGATTAGAGCCACAATAACTGTTTAACAAATCTACCACTACCATTCCTGTCTCCAATGCCCTACTATCATTTTTTAGTACACCAATTTTCTCTTTTATTGTCTGTCCACTGAAGATATATGGAAGCAGCCCTTTATTGTTATATGAAACATTCCCTGCAATTTGGGAAGGCTGAGTTTTCTTTTTGCACTTCTAATTATGAAAGGGAACCTGGACACAGCATGTTCGAGGATATCAAGCAGCTCTGAAAGAATGCTTCTCTGGTGCTTTGATTCATTAAAAAGTATATTTTGCTCCTTTCTGAGTAATACCTCCTTAGAATTTCTATACCAGAATGATATTCTGACCAGTTTGATAGTGTCACATATGTGAAAACTTTATTTTCTCAGCATATTGAACAGAGGCACAAAGTTACATGACTTTCTGGATGTTTTAGAGGACATAAAACACCTCAGAGAAAATTGTTTCTTAGTTATAGCTTCTGTGAAGCTAGCAAAAGTTTCAAGTTTACTAGTGTCTTTCCAAATTGGGAATATTATAAATTAGATTTTTTTCTCCTCATGTCATTGTGGGTCTTTCTCTCTTTACTCTCTTGGTATTCCCTATATTTGATCTAACTTCTGTCCAACAGTAACACTTCATAATTTATAACTCTCTTAAAAACAAAGGGCAAGGGCAATCTACCAACAACTACTGCCATGGTAGAGCATTCTTTCCTGCCTCTGATGAAGAAAGTTTCTAAGGGGAGAAAATGGCATAATCAAAGAGGAAAAATATGGTCTTAAATTTAATCTTGATTCAATTATTGAACTTGAAACAGGGCCAGCTTTAAGCCATGACAATGTTGGTAAGATAAGGCAATATTATATGACATGATCTACAAGACACCAGGAAGTTCCCTGCTTAAAATATACTAACCTTTTCACAGATGCTCCATTAGTAATTTATTCCTTTAGATTAAAAATTTCTTTATCCCCACAATTTTCTTTAATCACTATTTATGGAAGGGCACAGATGTGAAACATGTAATGGATTCTTTTGATTGAGTTTATTTGGGACTTTTCTTTCATATGCTAGAGTAATGAAGACACAGGAATATTAAGGTAATAGCAGAAAAGGATACTTAAAGTGCAGGAAAGTGATTGGAAAACGACACTAAATTCATTCCTTTAATGTTTATCCTAGAGGCAACCCTTCATGAGACAGCAAATGGTTAATATTCTTATTAATCATGTAACAAACTTACCATAACCGTAGAGGATGGGGAATGGCAATCTGGCACCTTTTGAATGAGCTCCTCTCCTCTAGAGATACAAACACAGAGCAAACACTCCCAGCCATTTTCATCAAATTAAATCTGAACAGGACACCCATTTGGATGGTCTTAGTCTATAGTAATTTTAAGTACATGTTTTACATCTTCTCTGACACAAAAGAACACTGTAACTTGCACCTTACAGGCAAGTCACAAGTAGAAAATTACTCCAACCTGACAGAATCGTTTTTTTGAAAATAATATTAGGATAGCTGCCTTTAAGGAAGCAACCATTTGAGGGCCTAAATCCCAAAGAATAAAAGCTTGTATAATGTAAAGGTTATAAAATAATTGCACATGACCATAAAAGTCTCCGTAGCATAGAAAAAAAAATATAGTTTTTGCCTTTTTCCTTATACCATGTGTCAGCAAAAGACAGATTATTATCGTCATTATATCTGTAGCCTTCTTCATTATCCAAATACTTTATAGACATTGATTAGTTAATTCCTCTACAATCCCTGCCAGAAAGGTCAGTGTGATTAACCTGAAGGCAGAGCCGGGGAGCCCTGAGGTTAAGTGATTCATCCTCTCCTCCAAGGAGATCAGTGGAGGACAAAATCTAAACTCTAGAGTTCTGTCTCAGGCTGGCCCTATCCTTGCTGACATGTAACAATGAAAATGCTCTTTTTCTCCCAGCACAATTGATGCTCAGAAGTCTCAAGATTGTACACATTTATTAGTAAAGAATACAGTGTTATCCCTGGTGAGATTCTCTGTTCAATTAGAATGAGTACATTTGGGTAAACTTTTCAGTCTGTGGCCAGTGGAGGCATTTCAGGTCAGAGCTCTTATATCTTCATGCAACTGTTTATTCTTTCTATAAATATTTATCAAGGTCTCATCATGCCCCCAGAGGCACTTCTAGGCTCCAGGGATAATGAAATGAATTTGAGAGCCAATGTTCTGCTTTCATATGAAGCTTACTTTTTAGTAGGGTGTGACCAACAATAATAACCTTAGAGAAACAAGAATAATAGCAAACAGTTATAAGGACAGGAAGAGAATTAACATAGGATAATGGGGAAAGTGGTGAGTGGGTGATTCGCTAGATTGGGGAGTCTGGGAAAGCCTTTCTGGGAAGGTGGCATTGAAAGTGAGTGACAAGGAGGAGCCAGCCACGTGAAGAAGAAGGAAAGAAATTAGCTCGGTCTGGTCAGGGACCTGAGAGTGATTCGGTGTGACTGGAGGATAGTGAACAACTGAGAAAGTGGACTAAGTCAAAGTCAGGGACATAGGCAGGTCCAGAGTGTGTCAGAGAAAGGAGGTTGGAGCTTATTCTAAGTGCCCTCCGAAACCACTGGAAAGCTTTAAATGGTGATGTGACAAAATCTTATTACTGTATGCTAAACATGACCCTGTTATCTTGATAGGGAGGGGGAAGAGCAGAAGGAGAGAGGCCCAGGAACTGGCTCTTGAAGGTTCAGGTGGGAGAGGGTGGCCTGAGCAGGGATGGTGGCAGTGGAGACAGAGATGGACATGACTGGATGGATCTAAAATAGGTTTCAAGAGTACAGTTGACAGGACCTGCTCATACAAGTTTGTGAAAAAATAGAAGTGAAAGCTAATATGAATCTTTCTATAAACTTCTTGAAGTACCCATGTAGATGTGGGAAATACAGGCAGTGAAGAATCAAAAACAACTTCTATTTCTTCAGGTGGATAAAATGGAAGAGAATTATCAGTAAGTGTTTGAAATCTAAGGCTTTTCATAATGCATTTGAATGTGGGGTTCGGAGATCTTTGTCTAAATTTTTCTGATCAAATCAAGCAGGAAATAAAAAATAATTTGAGTATAATGGTAATGGTGATGGTAATGTTTTTTGGTTCTCCACTATAGAAGACACTGAAAGAAAATAAACTAGAAGACTGGATCAATTCCACCATAGTTTAAGAAAATCTTAAAATGAAAACCAATGTGAATCCACTTAAAATTATTAAAATATGGAATGAATTCAAGTAAATTCTGTGATCAAACATTTGTTAAACATTTACTTATGTTATAAAGCATAGAGATACTTTCATTACAAAACATAGTAAAAGCCCCAGCCCTCAGAAAGTTATGTTTTAGTTGAAGAAAACTAAAAAGCAATTACCATAATTAATTATTTAATTGCAATTGATATGAAGGAAATAAGGGGGAAATGCATTGCACCAGAAAAAGAAAATATCAAGATGATCTGAGCTACTCTAGGAGATCAGCAAGGACTTCCTTTGGAAGTAACATGTAAAGTAAGATCTGAAGGACTTAGCTGGAAAGATTCTGTGACCATCACTGGGAAATAATATAAGAAATATGCTCACTCACAACAATGTACTAACTACAGCCAGTATGTCACCTTCTTCAAATTCTGGAGGGAGAGCATCTGGTCAATTGACTGCCTGGCCTTAGGGCAGGTTTTCATTCCTGATTCAGTTGTGGCTTGGGAATAAGAATGTGTCATAGGGAACAGGTGCCTGTAGTTTCCAAAGACTAAAGGAGAAGCTGTTAAGCAGGGAGAGAAGTTGGGTATCACAGCAAATTGACTTATGTTTCTAATATAACCCTCTGCTCACCTTTGCATTCCCAGAGCTCAACAGAGGACCAGGCATAGAGGAAGCAGAGTGATGGGTTTAGTGAAAATGAGTAAAGGCAATTAAAGACAAAGCAGAGTCAATTTGGGGCTCCTGTTAAATAGTAAGGAAGTCCGTAAACCAGATCGATCATGGCCCTATTCCAAGAAACTATTACCACCACTCCCATCATCTTTTAGAGGTATGCCTTACTGACAAACTTGCTAATAAAATTAGGTTAGAGATATTTTGGTTATTACTGACATCTAATTTTTGTCACATCTGAATTCAGTGTTTCTCAGACTTTACAGAGCATAAAAATCACCGGGCAGCATATATTAAAATGCAAAATCTTAGGTCTCACCATTTCAGTACCACCAGAGGGGAATTTGAGAATATGAATTTTAACAAAGATCCCAGGTGATTAAGATATAAATGACCAAATTTACTTTGAGAAACGCTGCCCTATAGTCAATCTCTTTCCATCTCAGTCTATTGTATATTTAAATGGTCTCCTGGATTCTCTTTGCCCTCCATTATCATTGTCACTGACAGTTTAGATCAGTGACATTCATCACTGATCAGTTAGATGCCGAAGGCCACATGTCTATTCTTTCTTTCTTGGGTCTCTCTCTATCCCAATTCACCTTGGACTTTAATCCAATACTATTCTACCCAAATAATGATTTCTGGATGGAAAATGGTCAAATGACTACCAAAAGCAACAGAATCCAGAATGTTTATATTAGAACTACAACTTTGAATTTTATCGTTTCTATATTTTCATTTCCTCAAAATTGAAGTCTTTTACTCGATCTGTCTACAAAAGAATCCTACTTATTTGATTCTCCAGAGTTCACTTTTTCACATGACCTGATACTTTCCAAAAGGAAATTCAAAAATGAGGACAATCAAGCCTTTTAATCCAGTCCTGTCCACAAGCCCACTGTGCAAATGTGAGTAAATTCCTTAGCTTCTCTGGGATTCATTTGTTCCATCTGTAAAGAGAGAGAGCTGGCTTAGACTAGCAGCTTTCACACATTTTGACAACCACCCACTGCAGGAAAGAGCTTTTACGTGGCCATCCATGACAAAGAAGTTTCACAAAATGTTCAAAAACACACCCTTACTGCATATGGTGGACTCTGATATTTTATCTTCCAGTCTATTTTATTCTACCCTACCGTATTTCTTGCATTTAAAAAAATTCTAGTTGCACATGTCTAAATTAATTTCATAACACTCTACTAGATCATAGCTGCAGTTTGAAAAACAAAGACATACATAATCTTTATGGTCTGCTCCAGTTCTAATGCTCTATGATAATGAATAAACATGGGAGTTCTTTTGCATATTTCTGTGTTTTCCCTATTGATATGTAATTATTTTTATGGATAAATTCTTGGGAAAGAAATAGGTTTCCTAAGATTATCAGGCAACTCTGAAAAAAAATCGCATAGATTCATATTATAAATTTATGAATTTATAATTCACAATATAAAAGTAGTTTTATTTAATAATCATACAAGCCAATAGAAGAGAAATTGGATTATTTTTCTCATTTTCTTGCCGAGTCAAGTACAGATTGCATCCCAAGTATTCTTACCATGATTGAGGACAGGCACCAAGACTGAAGTGGTATCCCTCACATCTTTGTTAAATCACTGGTTTAAAACATGGTTCTTAACCCTGACTCTTTTCAAATCACCTGGAGAAGGAAAGCAAACAATTTTCTGCCCCCATTCTAAAATTATTAATTCAGAATACAAGAGGGTGGAAGTGAATCATCAATATTTTTTAATATCTCCAGATGAAGGCTGGGAAACTATATTAGTTGATATAGCACAAAAGTCACAGTGCTCTGGGTATCTGGTTTAGTCCAATGACAAAACACAACAGGGGGATGGCAACCACTGTTGATACAACATCCCCTGTGACTCCCTTGCCCCTACATTCCTACCCTAAATTTCACACTCATCTTCTTCATCCTCATCATCCATAGTTGAGAACTGCTACCTACTGTGATTTAAGCAAGAATGTCTTTAAATCCCAAATATCCTCCATCGGCCCTGTGGTGCCTTAAAATCCCCGACTACAAAAGCAATTTGAGAAGGGTAATTCTATAAACAATTGATCCTTTGCTGTCAGTTCCACAATGCACTCTGTGAGGTAGAGCTGTAAACAGCGTGTAGATGTGTCATTTTGAAGAATTGATAGCTGAATGTGGGGGAGGAGCAGAAGGAACAACTCTCTCTCATCACACAGGTAAGCCTGAAAGGTGGACTAAAAATAATAGAAACTTTGGAATACGAACAAGCAGACAAAAATAGCAACAGAAAAAGAGAGTCAAGGGACCAAAGAGAGTTAGAAGTTGTGATTTGACTCTACTATGACATAGCTAAACTTTTGGGCGAATCACACATTTGAAAAATGCATTGAAGACCAGAAGCAGGAAGCAGCAGAACATGCCTGGGGTCCTAAGGCAAGAGCTGAGTGCAGCATCCCCCACCCAAAGCAGGCAAGGAGCACACCAAAACAACACTTCCATATGGATGGCCCATCACAGCCACCACCACAGCCATGGCTGCTGCAAAAGTAGCTTGACACCACAGCAATAGCCATAGCCACTGTGCAGGTGGCCTGCCAGACACTCGACTGCATTGACACAAAGAGAGTCACCAGTGGAAACTGGAAAAAGAAGAGGATGTCTCTATCCCTAAAGCCCACACCAGAGTATTAGAAAAAACAACTGCTCTACCAGATGACCAGATTGCAGGTGGCCTGCCAGACACTCGACTGCATTGACACAAAGAGAGTCACCAGTGGAAACTGGGAAAAGAAGAGGATGTCTCTATCCCTAAAGCCCACACCAGAGTATTAGAAAAAACAACTGCTCTACCAGATGACCAGACATTAATTTAGAGATACTAGAAATATGACAACCCAAGAAAATATGACACCACCAAAAGAGTACAGTAATTCTCAAATACCAGATTCTATAGAGCATGGAACTCTGAAATGACTGAAAAGGAACTCTGATCAACAATCTTAAGGAAACTCACTGAGATATGAGAAGACTCAGACAACATAATGAAACAGGAAAAAAATCCGGGATATAAAGGAGGAAATTTACAAAGAGATTAATACCTTAAAAAAGAATGTAGCAGAACTCATGGAACTGAAAGATTCACTCAGTGTAACAAAAAAACACAACTGAGAGCTTAAGCAGCAGGGTAGAACAAGCAGAAGGAAGAATTTCTGATCTTGAAGATAGTCTTTCTGAAACAACTGAGGTTGACAACAAAAAAAAAAAGGAAAAAAGAATTTTTTAAAAAATGAACAAAATCCAAGAGAGCTAGCAGACAACCTTAAGCACACAAACATTCAAATCATAGGTGTTTCAGAAGTGGGGGAGAAAGAAATAGGAGTGGAAAAACTATTCAACAAGATAATAACAGAAAACTTCCCAGTTTTAGGGAGAGACATGGAACTTCATATCCAGGAGACTCAAAGATCCCCAAACAGATTCAACCCAAAAAGATCTTCTCCAAGACACATTATAGTCAAATGGGCAAAGCTCAAAGACAAAAAGAGAGTCTTAAAAGAAGCAAGAGAAAAGCATTAAGTCACCTATAAGGAAGCACCTGTCAGAATCACAGCAGACTTCTCAACAGAAACTCTATAGGCCAGAAGAAAATGGGTTGATATATTCAAAATACTAAAAAACAAAACAAAACAAAAAAACTGGCAGCTGAGAATACTATACTCAGCAAAGCTATCCTTCAGAAATGAGGGAGAAATAGTGTATTTCCCAAACAAACACAACAAGAAATCCTTAAGAAAGTCCTGCATCAGGAATCTGAAAAACAATAATCACCCATCTTACTAGCTGTAGTTCTCTTAAAACTGTTTTTTTTTTTTTTTAATAATTCAGTCTTGGTAAGTGGCATGTTTCTATGAATTTATTCATTTCACCTAGATAATCTAATTTGCTGACCTACAATTATTCATAGTATTCTCTTACAACCTTTTTGATTTCTGTAAATTTGGTTATAATGACCCCTCTTTCATGTCTGATTTTAGTTAGAGTCTTCTCTCTTTTTTCTTAGTCCATCTTGGTAAAGATTTGTCAATTTTTTGGAACTCATCAAAGTGCCAACTTTCAGTTTCATGGATTCTCTCTATTTTTTTTTAATGTATGCTGTAATTTTTATTATTTACTTCCTTTGCTAGGTCTGGGCTTAGTTTGTTCCTCAATTTCTAGTTTTTTAAGGTGCAAAGGTGATTGTTGATTCGAGATCTTTTTTTTTATTAATGCACATATTTACATTAAAATTCCCTTTTAGCAAAAATAAAAGATAAAATAAAATAAAATAATAAAAAATAAAAATATCTCTTTAACTACAAAAAAATATTGACTATGGGTGATGGGTACATGGGAGTTCATTTTTACTGTGCTCTTTACTCTTGCATATGTTTGAAATTATCATAATAAAAAGTTTTTTAAAAGTAAAAAGAAAAGAAACTAAAATTAATAGTTGAAGTATTATAAGCAGCCTTCTATGCTGGCCACAAATGGGGTTTGCCTCTTTTAAAAATCAAATCTGAACAGTGTCAGAATGAATAAATCATAGAGTGGTGAATGAACTCTCAAAAGCAATCTGAGCAGGATAGAACTGGCACTGGGTACTTGGGACAGCATTAAGAGAAGTGCCTGAATTAACATAGACCTCCTAAACTGGAGTGTTCTGTTGTTTTTAGCTTGAAGATCCTGGTACTATCTAAAACTCCTACCGGTGTGGGGATTTTAAAAAATAGAGTGTGGTCAGGAGGAGCCCTTTGTTCCTAGTCAATGTTAAGTTCTTCAGTTCCTCACTCCCCTTCATTTTTTTTTTTTTTAATTGACCGAGGGCTTTGTTTGTGGACTTGTGACTTACAGGATATGTTTCTGTAATATAATGCATGTACTACTTCTCTGGAAAGCCATTCAGAATCTTTAACTAGTACGGAATGTACAACTCTTTTGCTAAAGGATCTCTGCCGAGTGAAGCATTCTTCCAGGCTTTGTAATTTGCATTGATTACTGAGCTGTTTCTCAGTGCATTATTGGATGTTGACTGTAATCTATAAAGCTTTACATAGTTTTGTCGTAATTAAAGAAGAATTGGCAACTCTGATTGTCAATTTTAATAACAAAAAAGAAAAGAAAAATTCACTGAAGAGAGAATATGGAGATCAGGGGGAAATATACCAAAACAACGTTAAATAAAAAAACATTAACAAATGTTTGTTTTGAGGGGGTATGGTGCTTTTGAGTTTTGCTCTGTAGACTTGATTTTGTTATAATGATCAGTTTTTTCATCAAGCTAATTGAACTTTAAGATACAAGGGTTTTCAAAAATAACTCATGAATTCTCATCTCAGATGAAAGCTTCCAGCTTTTGTATGTTTCCTTATCGCCACCTGCTGCATGTTAAAATAATGCAAGAGAAAGAGAGCACAGTACAATTGAACTATCAGAGGAAAACCAAAGCTGGCAGCCAAGCAGTTTATTAACAGACAAATACCCTTGATGTAGCTCAATGAGCAGCAGATATAATATGGGATCATCTCAACTCAATAATGTGGCTTTCTCTGGCCTTCAGAGACTGGTGGAAGGTCTTCCTTTTGTTTTGAGATTATAACATTTTTAAGACAATATTAAAATATATTTTAATATTTAATAAAATTACTTTAAAAACAATAATAAATACAATGATAAAAATAAATTACATAAATTTTAATAAAAATATACAAAGATAATTTTAATCTTTAATAATACTGATGCAAAAAGGTGGTAGTGTTTTATTTCATTATTATGTTTTGATTTCCTTACTTGGCAAAAACAAAACAAAATTCAGACAGGTGATCAGCCTTTCTGGAGAAGGCTAAGAGGTCTTCAGAAACACCTGGGCACTGTCTCTGGCTTTCTGTCCTCTCCCAGTCATAAGGATGGGACTTTGCTTATGCTGAGCTGGTTCACATCTGGACATGAGTATATCTGATGTGGATATCACCTTAGTGGAAGTGCAAAGACGATCAGTGCAACTGCTTCTGAAACGGTGATAGAGATGCCACAAAAGGTTTATGATGAAGCAGAAAGTGGGCATCTTTCTCAATTCTGGTAGGTTCTACCAGCATGGAAAGTATCATCAGAAACTGCGTGCTCTAGAGAGAAGCAAAGGGCAAGGGGAAAGCTGCACAGGAACATGCTGCACCTGCTTGTGTTCTGTGCAGCTGCCTCATGCCCAGGGATTTCTGTACGGAAATATGTACATGGCTCTTTAAATATTTCCAATATTGTAAAATGCCAGATCAATCTATGAGCTTCAGGGAACTCAGTCTTTATGGGTGGAGAAAAAAGAAAGTGACAGTCTGACTGCAGTAATATGGGAGAAATGACAATTACAAGTAGAGAGGGAATATTTCTGTGCTAAATAAGATACTAGTGCATGGGGATCGTGTAGCATGTGTGTTTGAGTGTGTGTGTGAGTGGGTATTTGTGTGATTATGTTCTCTTCCTATCAATCCAGCACTGAGCTGATAGCTCTACTTTACTGTCCCCATCCCTCTTCACATTCCCATATTGTTCTTGTTGAAATTTCACTAGACTATAAAATCTACAAGTTTGGTAACCATTTATTGATTTGGTGAAAATAACAGGATGTGAAAAAAATGAGTTATTTTGGAGCCTTATTCCTTTTGGTCTCTTACCCATCCTAGCATAATCTGTTACTTATAAAACATAGGTGATAGTCCAGCAGAACCTGGGGAACGGGGATAGCTGGTAGGAGGGAGGGGTTTATGAGAAGTGGGAGGTGTGCATTACTTGAATTTGGGTAGAGAAGCTAAAACGGGAGCCCAAGGCTAAAACTCATGTCATAATTTTGCTTAGAACCAGGCCTGCACCTAGCTTTGTACTGTGCGAGGATCTGTGAGCACAGGCCTGCAGGCATGTTTCCTCCGCAAGAGGCAAATTTTGGAAAGAGAAACCTTAGATAGCAGACACACAGGTCACTGAACATGGCTCCTACCCCTTAGGGTAATTCTTACCTCTTAGCTTTTATGTAATGATGACAGTGATTGCCAGGTTGTTTATTTCCCCTCCTTCACATTTTTCTTAATATCAAAAAGGGAAAAAAATTTAAAACATGCTATCAAACTCTTTAAAAATTTGCCCAGCTATTAAAATATATATTCAATTTCTTAATTCTGTCATTTAGGCATTTAATATTTCTTAACCAGTTCCTGATTATTCAAGAGATGCTTTTCTCTTTCTATCAAATACTTCAAGTGTCTATTGTTGGCATAGTTGACAGCCTCCAAGGCTTTAGCAAAGCTCACCAACTTGGTTTAATTCAGTAAAAGCCTGATTAACTTACCTAGATCAGAGACAGTCTCTTTGCCAAAAATTAACCTATTTAGCACAGAAATATTCTCTCTCTACCTGTAATTGTCATTTCTCCCATATCACTGCAGTCAGACTGCCACTTTCTTTTTTCTCCGCCCACAAAGACTGAGATTTCTGCAGCTCATACCACAGAAATATTCTCTCTCTACCTGTAATTGTCATTTCTCCCATATCACTGCAGTCAGACTGTCACTTTCTTTTTTCTCCGCCCACAAAGACTGAGATTTCTGCAGCTCATAGAATGATTTGGCATTCTACAATATTGGGATCATTTAAAGGGCCATGCACATATTTTCTCAAATACAATCTATGTTGTTCCAAATATAGCTTTTTACTCTAATAGAGTTGTAGTAATAATCCATTTTTTAAAAATCCCATTTTTAGCACTAATGTTAACATGATGTCAGTGATATTTATTTCAGGTTCTTTCTTTAAAATGAATTTACTGCTATTTGATTAAAACAGAGAGGCAAGTTGCTTATTCTTTCAAAAGGGATTTTTATGTTTTGCCACTTTATTCAATCAATAATTGGAAAGAGAAAAAAAGCATGCATGAAAAGCAGTAATAGTACTTTCTTATTCTGTAATGGCTGAAGAGTAGGGAATTGTATATTATTTAATTCTTCATTAATACTTGTAAAGCAAATATATCACATTTGTATATTTTTGTTCACTTTCACCAAATTAGGTTCTCATTGCTCTTTTAGTACCACTGGCATACAAAGCTTAAGTTATTTTTGTAAAATGAGCAGAGATTTTTTAAATAAGTAATTGACTTTTGAGATGGAATCATATTCTAACCTAAACCTAACATAGGCAGAAATGTACAGGAACCTCCATAACCAAGAGAAAAACCCTTCAACCTTGAGTCCTAAAGTCAAATCAAAGCCAGACCAAAGCACTTGAAGTGACCTACATTTTTTTGAGACAAGAAATATCCTAACTCCCAGCTCACTCCTTGCAAACACTCATTCTGAATCCTTGTTTTGTTACTTTACAGATGAGGAAACTGAGTCTCAATGACTCGCTTAACTTTACAGACCTAATCAGAAGGGGGAAGAATTTATTTCATTTTTCAGAGAAGCCAGTAATGTGTATTGTCTTAGATTAGGTGTGACAAAACCATAGTTTATTTTCAAACTCTACCAATAATGGGACTGCTCAGCATATGTCTAGTGTTGAATAAATCTGATTTACTATGGTCTTATGATTATAACATTCTTTGTAGAATAGACAATAAATGAAGTCATTGACATTACTGCATTCTTCAGAAATGTGCATAATAGAAATGAGATCAATATTTTCAAAATTGTTATTACCCAAATTGGTTAAGTTCTTTTGTGTATTGTTGAATAGATTTTTTAAAATAAGTAATTGACTTTTGAGATGGAATCATATTCTAACCTAAACCTAACATAGGCAGAAATGTACAGGAACCTCCATAACCAAGAGAAAAACCCTTCAACCTTGAGTCCTAAAGTCAAATCAAAGCCAGACCAAAGCACTTGAAGTGACCTACATTTTTTTGAGACAAGAAATATCCTAACTCCCAGCTCACTCCTTGCAAAAGAAACATTATAACTGCATCAGTTTTTTTATTCTTTTTTTTTTATTTTCTTTTTTTTTTTCTCTAGCTTCAGGTTTATTGTTCCTGAGGATGACCCTTGAGAACTGTCACAGCATTTATTACTTGGCCTTTTTACTAAAAGTTTCAGATCTGCAACCCTTATCTTCATTATATATTACAACTTGGTGTGTGTTTTCCTATAGATAAAGCAGACTTCACCAACTTGTGTTAATGCAACACAGCTGAGATTAATCCTGGCCTTTTATTTCAGGAATAAAACTTCCTTTAAAGGACAGAGAAATAAATTGAAAGAAAATTCATAGTAACGTTCAAAAACATTTTTTTCTTTTAAATCTCTCCAACAAGTTAACAGCTTACACCAAAGAAAACCCCTTTGTCTTCTCCCCGCTGTCTTACTGGAGTTGTCTGGAGCGTAGCAAACTGAGCTGACTACTAGCTTTCTCTCCAGCTGCCATGCCTAGAAAATCTCTATCTCAAGAACAGGGAAAAAGGTCCAAGATGCCTATAACTAGATAAGACGTTTTTTCTCAGGGATTATTTGTTCATGCCCTGCTTAAAATCAAGGGTTTATCAGGTGTACTTTACTTAGATCTGCCAAGTCCAGTCTATCTTTCATCAAATAAGATTGCACAGTCACCAACAGGATCCTATAAGAAAAGACAGATTATACTCTTTTTATAAAGAGAACCACTTGTTTAAGTAATTGAACCACAACAAAGCCAAAACCAAATAAAAATCGTTTGTTTTCTGGAATTACCTGAGTTTTCTTATCTGACAGGGAACAAGGAGGAGACTGAGTCACAGTCATCTGCTGGTCAAATCAGCCTCTATCTGAGGTTATAGTCACTTTCAGTGAAAGGCCAATTCTAAGAAAATCTCTTATGTAAGAGATTTTGTTTGGAAAATGTTTGAGAGAGTTAAAAAGTGCCTTTGGAGAAAATAATGTTTCATAGGTGCTCCTGGCCCCTTAGGACTTCTTTCTAATCCTCTGAAAAGAAAAGGAAAAGTATAATTCAATTACACTAGAAATTCAACTATAGTAAGATTTTTGTTTATTTGTTTGTTTTTGTTGGGTTTTTTAAATTCATGCTTTCTCTTTTACTTTTTTATTTTTTCTTATTTTTTTAATTGCACTTCTCAATATACATTGTAGTTGATTTTCATGCCCCTTCACCCATTCCTCTCTACCTCCCCCCCACATCATATCTGTTCACTTGACTTAAATAGTTCAAGGTACCTACAGCCATCTGATCTTTGACAAAGGCAGCAAATCTACATACTGAGGAAGAGACTGCCTTTTCAACAAGTGGTGCTGGGAAAATTGGTTACTCATATGTAGGAGAATGAAACTAGACCCGTACCTTTCACCATATACCAAAATCAACTCAAAATGGATTGAAGAAATAAATGTACATCCTGAAACAATAAAACTCCTTAAAAAAAAACAAAGGAGAAACACTCCAGGAAGTAGGACTGGGTACAGACTTCATGAATAGGACCCCAAAAGCACAGGCAACCAAAGGAAAAATTAAAAAATGGGATTATATCAAGCTAAAAAGCTTCTGTACAGCAAAAAAAAAACAATTAACAGAGTAAAAAGACAACCAACAGAATGGGAGAAAATATTTGCAAAATATACATCTGACAAAGGATTAATATCCAGGATATATAAGGAACTCAAGCAACTTTGCAACAAAACAGCAAATAATCCAATTTAAAACAGGCAAAGGAGCTGAATAGGAAGATATATGAATGGTCAACAGACACATGAAAAAATGCTCAACCTCACTCAGCATCTGGGAAATGCAAATCAAGACCACTTTGAGATACCATCTCACTCCAGTTAGGATGGCTAATATCCAAAAGACTGAGAATGATAAATGCTGGCGAGATTGCAGAGAAAAAGGAACTCTCCTACACTATTGGTGGGGCTGCAAAATGGTGTAGCCTCTATGGAAAATGGTATGCAGGTTCCTCAAACAATTACAGATAGATCTACCATATGACCCAGCTATCCCACTGTCGGGAATATACCCAGAGGAATGGAAATCATCATGCCGAAGAGATACCTGTACTCTAATGTTTATTGCAGCTTTATTTACAACTATAATGAGACTTTAAAGACCACTTACATGTATTTTGAGTGTTGGAGTCCTTGAGTTCTCAAGTCTGCTGTTAAGCTTTTAGCACACAGTTGCATGATGTTTAATACCTTTGCTAATAATAGAGTAAAAAAAAGTAAAAGAAAATCAGAAGTCATTTTACTAAATTGAAATATGATGAACCATTTGACTTTCTTTTTCCTTAGGAATTCTCAAATATATTAATGTATCTAATCAATTCAAGGCTATTAATTATTTCTGAAAATGACTGTCTGAAAACTCATGTCTGGTGGTGTTCTAGGCTCATAGGCTACCGTGGTAATCAAAAAGAACAATGTTCTTTCCTTCCTAGATCATATTGTGAAATGGGAGAGTGAATTCGGATCCTGCATACAGACCGGTTCCCGCTCACTGGCTGAGCGAGGCGCGGGAGCAACACCGAGGTTTGCAGTCCCGTTGCCGGTCCCGGTCCGGTACGGGGGCAACACTGAGGGTTGCGATCCGTTGCCGGACACGGACAAAAGACAAAAAAATAAATAAATAAATAAATAAGTGATTACTACTACATTCAAATTATGGTTCTGGGATTATGAAGAGTCTTTAATTTAGAATGAGCAGCAGGGAAGAGTCTCCCAAGGCAGTAACATTTAAACCAAAGCCTAAAGAATAGACAGAAGACCAAAAACTAATAGGACAATGTCCCAGAAAGAGGAGGTCCTCAAATCAAAAGGTTAGGTTTGTTCAGAAAGGGAAAGGACAGATTTCATAAAATAGTCATTGTGAGGGAGAAAGATAAAATGAGGTTGAAGGGTTTGGAAAGGCTTTTGTTCCATGGAAGGATTTTGGTCTTTACTCTAAATGCAACAGGAAGTCACAAAAGAGTTTTTAAAGAGCAGAATAACTCAGGCTTATATGTATGTTTCTAGAACTCACTTTGTTTCATCCAGGGCTACATTTCGACTCCCGTGGGCCCCAGGTGCTTTCGTGGGCCCCTTCCTCCATAATATTTATATGTAAATTTTATTCGTCAAGTGCCTTTTTATGCTGCTCCCTAAGTGGAACAGGAGTGATGCCCTGGAAGCACAGCAGGAGGCCCACTGGCTAGGGGTGAGGGCCCCTTATTCTCTGCAACCTCTGCTCTGAATGGTTAGTTTTATGTGTCAACTCACCCAGCCTATAGTACCCAGGTATTTAATCAAACGCTAATCTACGTGTTGCTATGAATGTATGTTGTAGATGTGGTTAACATCTACAGTCGGTGAACATTAAGTAAAGGAGAACATTCTTGATAATGGGGATGGCCCTCATCCAATCAGCTGGCATGCCTTAAAAGCAAAAAATTGAGGCTTTGCTGAAAACAAAGAAATCCTACCTCAAGATTGCAATGTCAGGCTGAGCCCGTGGCGCACTCGGGAAAGTGCGGTGCTGGGAGTGCAGCAGCGCTCCAGCCGCTGCGGGTTCGGATCCTATATAGGGATGGCTGTGCACTGTGCACTCACTGGCTGAGCACGGTGTGGCCGGTCTAAAAAAAAAAAAAAGATTGCAATGTCAATTCCTGCCCAAGAGTTTCCAGGAGCTGGTCTGCCCTGCAACATTCAGACTTGCCATCTCCTACAGCTGCAGGACCAACTCCTTGAAATAAATCTCTTTGTACTTGTATGTATATTAAGTTCCTACTGGTCTGAACTCTGACTGATACAGATTTAATACCAGGAGTGGTTGCAGAGCAACGGAACCTTAAGGATGAAGTTTCTGAATTGGTCTGGGGATTCTGGAATTGTTCGTCCAGGTTGATTAGATTTAAAGGCACTAATGACTCTATTTCCTGTGGTAAAGAAGGCACTGGTACTCTATGGCAAGATGTGATGTATTAATCAACATGGGCTGCCATACAAATACCACAGAATTGGGCGGCTGAACAACAAAAATTTATTTTCTCACTGTTCTGGAGGCAAGAAGCCCAAGAAGCTAAGTTCTGACTAATTTGGTTCCTGGTGAGGACTCTCTTCCTTGCATGTAGATGGCTGCCTTCTCACTGTGTCCTCAATGACCTTTCCTCAGTGCATGCACACAGAGATTAAGCAAGCTCTCTGATGTCTCTTCTTATAAGGTCATTAATTCTAACAGATCAGGGCCACCTCCTCATTACCTCATTTAACCTTAATTACTTTCTCACTACAAACACAGCTGGGCACCAGAGGTTAGGACTTCAACCTATGAATGGGGGAAGAAGGGATGTCACAAATATTCAGTACATAACATGTGGAAATAGAGATACATGAAACATCACCATTAGATATCTCTCAGCAAATATTTATAAAAGGTGAGGTCTGGGTAACCATGTATTTGATACTTTAGACTATTTTTGTCAAACTCATGACTATAATAATAAAAGTGGTTCATTGCTTCTAACAGCACTAGAGGAAGTGGGGGAAAAAGAAAGGATGAGCTCAGTCTTTCAAATCCCCAGCTCCACTGCAGTATAAATTACCTAAAAGCTTCTAAGTCTGCCCTGAACTCTTATCTCCTTTAATTGATGAGGCTGAGATTTCTGAAAACCAAATCTAGAGACTTATCCTATGAGTGGTTAAATTACAATACATATTGAATTATCAACCCCACAGTGTGTGGCCGGACAACTTTTATTCGACAGAATAGACCTGTGAGTAATGGATCCAATCAGCCATCTCAACAGAAGCCAGGAATGGGGTTATCCATTCCTAATTTTTCCATTTAGAAAAAATTAGTGGAGAATGCTCTTGTCTGATGGCTCAAATTAGTTGAGAATGCTCTTGTCTGATGGCTCCGACCCCTGTGAGTTGCATGGGTAAGAGACAAGGTTTTTGAGAATTTTTAACCAGCAGAAACACTTCTAACCTGGATTGAAAGAGACCAAGACACAAAGAACACTCAAGGAAGACGGCCACGTGACAAAAGAGTCAGAAGTTGGAGTGACACAGCTGTAAGCCAAGGAACACCAAGGACTGCTGGGAGCTACCAGAAGCTTGGAAGAGGCAAGGAAAGATGCCCCCTTACAACCTGCAGATGAAGCACGGCCCTGTGGATACCCTGATTTTGGACTTCTAGATTTGAGAACTGTGAGAGAAACAATTTCCGTTTTTTTAATCTACTCAGTGTGTGGTCATTTGTTACAGCAGCCCAAGAAAATTAATACTGCATTCATAGCCATCTATTAAGTGTTTTATACAATCTTCCCTGTTGTGGGGTAAAATATTGAGACACACATAGATGGTGTATGTCTTCTGTTCCTTTTTAGAATATTTGGGAATTCAGAGGAGAAGTGGCTTTTTTAAAAAGTGGTTCATTGCTTCTAACAGCACTAGAGGAAGTGGGGGAAAAAGAAAGGATGAGCTCGGTCTTTCAAATCCCCAGCTCAACTGCAGCATAAATTACCTAAAAGCTTCTAAGTCTGCCCTGAAAGAAACTCTTATCTCCTTTAATTGGTGAGGCTGAGATTTCTGAAAACCAAATCTAGAGACTTATCCTATGAGTGGTTAAATTACAATACATATTGAATTATCAACCCCACAGTGTGTGGCCGGACAACTTTTATTAGACAGAATAGACCTGTGAGTAATATATCCAATCAACCATCTCAACAGAAGCCAGGAATGGGGTTATCCAGGAAGAATTAGTTGAGAATGCTCTTGTCTGATGGCTCCGACCCCTGTGAGTTGCATGGGTAAGAGACAAGGTTTTTGAGAATTTTTAACCAGCAGAAACACTTCTAACCTGGATTGAAAGAGACCAAGACACAGAGAACACTCAAGGAAGACAGTCACGTGACAAAAGAGTCAGAGGTTGGAGTGACACAGCTGTAAGCCAAGGAACACCAAGGACTGCTGGGAGCTACCAGAAGCTTGGAAGAGGCAAGGAAGGATGCCCCCTTACAACGTTCAGATGAAGCGCAGCCCTGTGGATACCCTGATTTTGGACTTCTAGATTTGAGAACTGTGAGAGAAACAATTTCCGTTTTTTTAATCTACTCAGTGTGTGGTCATTTGTTACAGCAGCCCAAGAAAACTAATACTGCATTCATAGCCATCTATTAAGTGTTTTATATAATCTTCCCTGTTTTGGGGTAAAATATTGAGACACACATAGATGGTGTATGTCTTCTGTTCCTTTTTAGAATATTTGGGAATTCAGAGGAGAAGTGGCTTTTTTAAAAAAGTTTTAAGGTTTACTCATATTTTCTCAACTTTTCTAACATCTACAATGAACCCCAGTGTATCAAAAGATGGATGTACATAAAGATGATATGAAAGGAAAGATACTGGATATCCTTTCTCTTGACCTACATAGTAATATTATTATTAATTTTTACTAAGGGAGTAAACACAGCAGGTAGAGGAGACATTCAGGAGAGATTAAAGGGAAGGTGACAAAGCAAAGCTCATTATAAACACATGGCTTTGAAATGACATCAGAGGCCACAGGAGCAGTTCCAAAGATCTAATGGGAACTTTGAGGCTCTGACTTTATAACATAGACTGCTTGGATTGAAACAGATCTTGTCTACAGACACGGTATTTATCCGGAGGTACAATGTAGGGCAACATTTCGGTATACCTAGGATGCGAACATAGGTAGGTCAGGCCTCTGAGGGGTAGAAACCCTCAGGACAGAGGCGTAACTCTAATGTCTGTGGCTGACGATCAGGGGCACAGCCCAGCAGAAGCCCTGGGTTCTCAATCGGTGTGCTACGGCACACTGATGTGGCTCTCTTCAAGGCAGGCCACCACATTTTGGTCTCTGTGTAGATTTATGGTTTGTAATCATACTTTTTCAGAGATGTCTTTCATATGGAAGGCTGAGCTAAGTGGGTCCTGTTCCCTGAAGAAGAGCTAGGTAAAACTACGTTTCAAAGAAAGGTCTCATGCTTACCAGAATATGAAAAAGTATAAGAGAGTGTGTGAGAGAAGTGACCAGTTCTAAAGCAAACAACAGAATGGCATTCTCTTCAAATGGGTCCAAAATAACAGAGAGAGAATTGTCAGTGTTTTGTACGACGTTATACTGAGGTACTATTTGTGTTATAGTTAAACCTGATCTTTAAAGCTGTTTTGGGAAATTTTATTCACTGATCATATGCTGCTAAAAGTTGTATGATTTCAAAAATGTTGATGACTACTGCTATAACATCTTTCCTCACACTTCACAGACTCATGTTTTATGTCAAGTGCCACCAACCTTGGTTAGCTGTGTTGTCAAATCATAACAGATTGAAAACAGACCCTTAGAAGTGTCGGTCTAAAAGAGGCAGCCACACTAAGGGTTGGCAGCCTGATAATAAGGAATTAGACACCTAACCACTGTTTATCTACCCAGTGAAAAGCTAATGTGTCATAATGATAGCAACTCTCAGGTATTTCTCTAGTGCCTTGAGCTTAAGTTGTGTTCCTACTGACATTCAGCCATGTGTGGGCATGTCAGGAGGGCTGGTGAGGTGCACACAGATTATCTATTTTTAAAAAAAGTATCTTGAAGAGTCCTAGATAAAAGATTATTTGAGGTACCCCAGAATGTCTGTAATTCATATTGTCCTTTAGCCAAGTTCCCAGGAACTTGTCTATTCCTAAGGAATGATAAGGCTGGAAGTAAGAAATGAGAGATCTATTTCCACATAAAATCTCTGTGAAGTCTTAAAAGCACAACAACGCAAAGGAAAAATATGCTCCCTACTTTTAAAGAGCAGCTTCAGAGATATGACTCTGTTGCAGTAGGAACTTGCAGACATCACAGGAAGTAGCACCAGAGTCAGTGAGTCATCCAGGGCAATGAGCATAATGACCTTCTCTTCCTCCTGGGTGGCAGAAGCAGTGGCCAGCCATGAAGCACCAATGGACAAAAGTCACCTTAGTGATGGCTTAACTACACTGTAGCACCAATGGACAAAAGTCACCTTAGTGATGGCTTAACTCCACTGTAGCAGGGACAGTTTGAAAGTTATAGGTGACAATGCATTGAGGACAGATATAGACACCTGTGATTGCAGGACCACCAGCAGTGGCAGAGTTCAGGAGCCTTCATTTTTTTTCCCTGCCCCACTCCTGGTCCCATCTGGTAGTTCTAGGGAAATATTGACTGTGTTAGGAAAAGCATTAATTATTTGACATATGCTATATAGATAGCAGGTGTTACATAATGCATTTCAGGAGTGTTTTCATCAAAATAGTTCATTGTTTTAAGGTTTTTGCACTCGAGGTTGTGTGCTTCAGTTGTCTGTGAGATTCACTACGCGCATCAGCTCATTCCCTCGTAGAGTCAGATAAATAAGGTATGGTTATAAAAATAAGGTGTTAAGCCCTGAACAAATTTGATTAAAGATGGATTTAAGAACAACTCTTGGTCTAATTAGGAACAAAGGGACTTCTATTTTCAATAATGATCTGCTAAAGTTTGGGCCAGACTTTGTGAAGGATTGATTTTATTGTCCAATGCCTTTTTAAAAATTATTATTCTTCCTTTCCGTCCCTACTATAGGCTAGCTGTTAAAAATGTAAATTTATGGCTGATTTGCTCAGCAGCATAAATATTCAAGTTCGGAAGTCAGTGTAGTTGCCTCAGAAAGACTTCTTCCACCACTCACAGGGAAGGCAAGCATTTAACCGCTTCACAGCTGGCTGTCTTCTCCTGCTTGTGGGCTGCCTCTGCCATTCTTCTATGCTACAGTGGACTATAAAATTAACAACTGAGTATTATGATCCTCTGCAGGGCAGCATGCATCTGGCCCAGGAATGCATGTTGCGCAGCAGTGACATGGATAAGTAACTGCAAATAGAGATCAGATTCCTAAATTAGATTGGCTTCCCCCCTCCCCCACAACAGCGGGCTCTCCTATCTAATTTGCATACTGTACATTATCAACCCAAATGCTAATAAAGTGTGCCCTGAGCAAATGGTTGCTTTGAATAGCAAAATGAAGTCTGTGAGAAAAAGGAGAAAGTAATAGTGGAGAGAGAATTTAAATGTATATGCATCATGTAACAAATATTTGTGCATACTTTTCCACTAAACTATTGGATTTTCTTTGTTTAGGACTTTAACAAAAAGTGAGAAAGAGCTATGCCCATATCTGGATTTCAGACTGGGTATTTTGCTTGCATCTGAGGTCACAGCAGAAGATAGAAAATGTGCTGACTGTGAACTGCTCCATAGGGCTCAGCCTTGGATGAGATCATTGATAAGTTTTTCCTGAAAAACTACTTCATATGGAAATACACCATCCAAAACTTCAAGACAAGAAGCATATCATTTCCAACATATGAACCTCACAAGCTAGATTTGAGATTAAAATGAAATATATGTATACTCATATATATGTAAAAAATGCAGCTCTTAATATGGTACCGATGAAGGGTGACATTTGGTCGGTGCATCTTAAGCCTGTTTTATAGAGAACAAAAAGCAGCAGTGAACAGTAGTCCTGGGAAGTTTCCATGTCTTTAGAGAAAAGAGTTTGGATGCCATTTTTGTTCCTTGTCGTTTCATAAGAGGGCTTCTAGTGCTATCTATTTTCCCCCAAGAAATGGATTGTCATCTTACACCAAAAAGATATCCTAAAGTGAGTTAAAAATCCATATTTTAGGCTCTGGCCCAGATATTTTATGGTAAAATAGAACTTAAGCAACATGGATGGGTCTTTTAAATAGTTCTTCTAGAACTAACAAATGGAGTGTGTTTTGCAGAGGATACTCCAACAAAAGAAAGCAAATTTATGGTAAAATAGAACTTAAGCAACATGGATGGGTCTTTTAAATAGTTCTTCTAGAACTATCAAATGGAGTGTGTTTTGCAGAGGATACTCCAACAAAAGAAAGCAAGTTCCAAAACATATTTGTTCACCCTTCCGCCTTCATCAGTGATTATCACAGTGTCAGGACCTGTGTCAGCTCTTTTTCTGAGACCCTTCTATGAACCGATGGGTCCTGTGAAGGGAGGATTATTTCTCTGAGACTCCCCAGAGATCTAAGGGAGTGAAGTGAGTGAAGAGCATGGGAAGAAAAGGACAACCTCGTCCTTTCTGTTTGGTGGGATGGGGACCGACTCCCATACTGAACAGATGAATGGCCTCAGAATCATTCATTTCAGTGCATGCCTTACTAAACTATACTTGTTAAAAACGTGACTCTTTTTCAAATGTAGAATAAAGTCATATTAAGGATACGTTTAACTCATTCATGAGAAAACCCACAAGATGGTAAACTGGTTCAAAGCAGAATTCAAAAGACCGAGTGAGTACACGCAGGCAAGGCAAGGAGGAATGCTGGAGTAAGTGTGCCCGGTGGCACGTGCTGCTGGGCAATGAAGCCCCAACTTTCAGAGTCACTTTCTACTGAACAGAAACCTTTTTCATCTCTGCAGGAGAAAATCTACATATCAACATGTAATTTCACACAGGTTTGACCCTAATAGATAGTAAATAGTAAGTCAAAACCAAGGTATGTCCCCAAAGAGTTAAAAAAGACAATGTTCTAACATTGAGAAAACAAGCAGTCACCTTTTCGCCTTATTTTCAAATTCTAGATAATTCTACATAATTTTTCTTAACAGCATCTAAATTATCTATTATCTCTTAAGAAAGACTTTTCTGTGTTCCTTAAAAGGTGATTTAAGAAGGTTGTAGTAATTTTAATGCCCTTCACCATTTGAAATATGCCTTTCATCTTTGAAAACCCAGCTCAAGAATCCCAATTTCCCCCCATTAGAATTGATTGCTATTCTCTTTAGGATCTCTGCACGTTTTTAGTATAAAGCAGCCACCAAACTCATTTCTGTATCTATCTACGCCCCCCACAAGACTGTGAGTTCTCTGATACCAAGATTACATCTTAATAATTTTAGTATCCTAAAAGCCTCTCTTACACACTACATTGAACAATGTACTCCCTAAAATCATCATCCTTGATGGTGAACAGAGACCAGATTTACATACGATTTTATATAATATCTGTTTATTGAGGGCTATACTAACCTGTTCAAATGATAATTAGTTAGTAGCACATTTTCCAGTGGAGTGGGATAATTAGCAAAGAGTAACCAAGAATTAATGAAGTATAATTCTAACACATGTTAAAACACACTATCCATAGTCAACTCATTTCATTTACAATATTCATAATTACACATACAGTATCTTAATTGGTTTAGATTTATTCTTCATTTTGTATAAAGGACTGTTGTCAGCCACAACTGTATGTAGCAAACACACACTTGTTCAGTATTTACAAGGCACTCATGCCTTAATTAACAGACCTTATATCCAATGAGTACTAAACTCATTTAAATTTCAATAAAATTAAATGTCCATGTTTATGCAGCCCTTTATCTAAATGCTGCCATTTGAAAAGCAGCATCTATTTCATTTTTCCCTTGGTTTCCCTTGATTAAACTTATAGTAGATTGCACTGAGGCTGAATTATCCAAAATAAAAAGAGTTCTAAAGTAAAGTTCTTGGCATTTATTCAATGTAGCAGAATGGAAATAAAGTTTTAGTGGTAACAACATCTGAGTTTCTGCAATGCTGCAGACTTTCCCAAAAGATGGAAGATAGGATCACTTAGACTAAACTTTGGTTAAGCAAGATCAAATCCAACCAAAAATGTTTGTGATACTTCTGTCAAATTGCATGAACACACAGTATGTTTTTTTTTTTTTAATTTTTATTTTTTTTTAGATTTCAGACACTAGATCTAATCTATGCTCAGTAATTTGAGGTCTGGCTTTTAAGCAGAGCATTTAACCCACATCTACCACTAGTGTGGATATATAAATTAGCAGTCTACTGGCCAACTGAGTTATCATTTGGGTAAATACTCAACATTGTTAAAAGAAACAAAGAAAAAAATATGTAAGGACTTTACTGTTGAAAATCACTCCAGTGTGCTTTTGCATGTATGTTTAGAAAATTATTTAGTAACGAAACATGAATATTAGTATGTAAAAAAGGAAAGGTCCTACTACATTGAGTCAAGAAAATGTCATGAAAAAAGCAGGTGACTTAGGTTCTGTTACTAAATAACCAGCTACGTGAAGAGGGACAACTCCCTTTACTATTCTGGGTTATATCAACTTCTCTATCATTAAAGAGAAAATTGCATCAGATATTCCCTGATCTCTTTTTCAGTTTTAATATTCCATCTCCATTTAGGTAGGACCAGGAAAGAATACGTTGGGGCACTTTTTCTTTTTACACTTTCCTCCCTAGCCTCCATCAATTCACCAATCACTTAGGATTTTTCTTTCTAGATATTTATCGCTAATCCACTCATTTCTCTCCAAACTTCAGCCTCCTTGTTGGTTCGAGCTGCCATCTACTGCTTCCTGAATTTTAGTAATGGACCCCTGATTGGACTCATTCATTCACTTGTTGCCTGTCTACCCCCGTCCCCTCTGCACACATGCACAACCACACACACACAAACACACTTCTTTGCCTCACTATAGCCAAATTATATTTTTATTGAAAAATAATTATTCTTTAAAATAGAAATTAATCATGATCATTCCTTCCCTGACTTTCCATTTTCCTTTGGATAAAGCCAAAAATTCCCAACCTGGCTCTCCAGCCATATCTCACAGCCGTTCTCTCACTAACCCAGCAATCTGTGACTTCTCCTACATCCTCAGGTTGGAGCACTCAGCATGGAGTGCTCTTTCCACATCTGCTTATCAAACTAATCCCATAACCTCGCTTCCTCATGAAAACTTTCCCTGATTCTCATGTCAGGTTAGATCCCACTTTTACATGTTCCCACCACAATCATATTTTTCTTCCTTACTATTTAGTGCAATTATGATTACTACATTCTTTAATATAATATCTGTGTTGCAAACTGATCTGAGCCAATTTGCTCCTCCAACAACTGGCAGATTATTTTGTTAAACAAGAGTCACCCCCGGTAATGAGAGGGAGAGAGAAGGTACGTGTCTCCTCATACACACGCTCAAAATGTACATGAGTGGATGGTGTGAAACAAAACACGTCTCCAATAATTCTTCTACACTGTGAGCATTTATTAGCCAGGAGACTTCCCCACAGCTTGTGCCTTTTAAATGAAATTCTACTTTCTGCGCTCGGACACTCCCACAAGCATTTTGCTGGAAAGGTTCCCTCCACATATATGTGGTGATACTCTGTGGACTCAGCCAAGCTTCCCATCAGATCTCTCATAAGAAGGACCAGCGTTTCAAATGTATATTAGACTGCTGGGCTAACTGGTGTCTGATACCTCCTCCATTCCCAACATTCCACTAGTTTAGTTTAAAGTCATCTAATTTTGAAAGCACCCCTTCCATGCCAGAGGGCTGGGTGCAGGGGCTTCCGCTGTCATGGCAGGCCAGACTCTGATGCTGAGCCACAGTAACCAGTGGAGAAGGCTGCACTCTGCCTGCACGGGGAGTTCCCCCTCTTGAGGGCCTCCATGTACTTTCCTCAGAATCAGCCCCAGGCTGAAACACCTATTCCTCAGCAGCTAAATGCAGAGAATCTCAAAAAAAAAAAAGACTGGTGGGCTTGATTCTCTTCTTTCTAAGAGCAAATTGGCTTATTTTCTCCCAAACTGAAGCTTTAAGTACATAGGGCTATTGGGAGGGAAAGTAAGTTTCCTGTCAAAACAAAGAAAAAGGTAATATTATATAATTCATTTAAATCAATAAGTTGTTCTTTTCTTACATTTGCATAAGTAAGAAGGGACATCCAAAATATACTTCCTGCCCTCTGATAGAGGAAACAACAAAAGCAATAATAATGACAAAAATGAACTTAATTCCTGTCTAACCCACTACACGCATCTACAATCCTTCCTAATAGTTGTTTTTTTAGGGATCAGTTAATAAAACAGAAGATTCTAAAGCAGAAGTTGTCTTTTTGTTTTCCTTTAGTTTGTGTTGAAGGTTTCTCTTTAAAAGCCTTTCATTTTATTATTTATTTCTTCAACAAATATTAGGTATTAACTATGTTGCAGGCTCTGTGCTAAGCCTTGGTTCAAGGATCAAAAGTGGTAACACATGTAAAAGTGTTTTGTAATGTATTATACAAATATAGGGGCCGGCCCCCTGGCTCACTCAGGAGAGTGCGGTGCTGGGAACGCAGTGGCGCTCCTGCCGCGGGTTTGGATCCTATATAGGGATGGCCGGTGTGCTCACTGGCTGAGTGTGGTGCAGGCGACGCCACGCCAAGGGTTGCAATCCCCTTACCGGTCACAAAAAAAGAAAATATATATATACAGGAAAAAAGCATTGTTATTACTAATAATAACTGTGAGAGTGTATATTCTTTTGCTTTACTGTCCATACTATTAAGGAAACAGAAAGATAGGGACGTTTTGTTGTATAACGGCATCGCTAAGACCTCAGAGTTTAGAGGACCAGAGACAGCCTAAAACGGAAGACAGCTTCCCACATCGAAGGCTTCCAGACACTGAAGCGTGGAGGAACACAGCAGCTGTGCCTCTGCTGGAAGCGAAGCTGAGGCAGCAGGTAGCGCCCCTCCCAGCAAGCCAACATGTTCACAGTGACTGCGGGAAGACTTTCCAATAAAACCTGGTGCTGCTGTTTTGGTAGAATTTCATACATATATTTGGATTTTACCAGTGTGTGCAATACTACAAGTTGTGAATCAGGGTTTGCTGAAAGAGAATACACAATTTGGAGTATGAAATTCTCCTGGATGTTTATCTGTGGTTAGTTCACAAATGCAAGGTCTATCGGGCCCATTCTAAATCATTCTGCCCATAGTGCAATTATAGTTGTTTGCCTTGTACGAAAGGAAGAGCGGAAGAAAGGTAAAATTACCTGTGGTTTTCCTCATTCTCTATGTCTCATTTCATATATCCTAATTCCTTCCAGAAGACCCCACTTAATCAAATGACTACATGAAATAAAACCACATGAGCTAGAAGGAAAAAAAAAAAAAGATACTTAGAGTTTATCAGAGGAAGGAAGAAAAATGCAACGATCACATTTTTTCCAGCTCATTCATTCATCCTTCAAATACTGAGTATCTGCTACATGACAGGCACTGATCTAGGCACTTAGGATAAAGCTTTGAACAAAAAAGACAAAATCGTTCGTCATAATGGTACTAATATATTAGTGAGAAAAGAAAGTAAGAATAACCAGAATAAATACCTTATACAAGTGCTTTAATGTGACTAATTAATAGTAGCTGTTGCAAAATAAATAACCCAATATCTCACTGGCTAACCAGTAAAGATTTATTTTCACTCATATCACAGTCTCTTATGAGCTGGATACTCTCATCTATCTCATTACTATGTCATTTGAAAAGATGACATAAGAAGTCACTGTGCTAAGGGACAAAAGAAGAGAAAAATAAAGGAGACAAAGACTACCTCGACTAAGAAATGAAACATTACTTCTGCTTTTATCTAATTCCCCAAAACTGATTACATGTCCCTATACTAACTGCAATGAAAGCTGGGAGGTCTAGACCAGCACACAGGTATTGTGCTAAGGGACAAAAGAAGAGAAAAATAAAGGAGACAAAGACTACCTCGACTAAGAAATGACACATTACTTCTGCTTTTATCTAATTCCCCAAAACTGATTACATGTCCCTATGCTAACTGCAATGAAAGCTGGGAGGTCTAGACCAGCACACAGGTATCTGATGAGCACTGAGGGTCTCTGACATAGTATGTCAGAAGGTAAAACGTACAGTGAAAAAATAAAGAACAGTAGAAGATGGCACTAGGAATATATAGGTGCTAAGTGGTGAGCAGGTTGCAATTTTAAGTAGGGTGGTCAGGGTGAGCCTCACTTACCAGGTGACTTAGGTAAAACGTACAGTGAAAAAATAAAGAACAGTAGAAGATGGCACTAGGAATATATAGGTGCTGAGTGGTGAGCAGGTTGCAATTTTAAGTAGTGTGGTCAGGGTGAGCCTCACTTATCAGGTGACTTACGAAAAAAGGATTGAAAGTGAAGTCATGAGCCATATAGATATTTTGGAGAAGAGACAGTTTGGCTTTTTCAAGGAGCTTCAGGGAGGCTGTTGTGTCTGGGGAAGACTGAGTGAGGGAAGGGAGGAGGAGGCAAGGTCAGAGGCTCCAGAGTTCAGGTCTGGGAGGGGCTTTTTGGCCACTCTGAGAATTTCAGTTACTAATCTGAAATAGAAAGCCTTTGCAGGATATGGAGCACAGGAGTTACATAATTTACCTTTTAAATAATAACTCTGGCTGGTGTATTGAGAATAGGCTGTAATGTGTAAAAAAGGGAAAGTAGGAATATGAGTTTTGCAATAATCCAAGCTTGGATGACGGTGGCTGCCACCAGAGTGGTAGCAAGGGAAGTGCTGAGAAGTGATTGATTCTGTATTTAGGGTGGAGGTAAAGTCAACAGGATTCCCTTGCAGATAGAATGTTGTATGTCGGAGAAAGAGAGCAGTCATGGGCTAATGCCAAGGTTTTGGCTTGAGCAACTGGCAGGAGAGAGTTGCCATAACATGAGATAGTGAACGTCTGTGGATGGAACAGGTTTTCAATTTCATCTAATGAAGACACTAAGCTGACGTACTCGTCTGGATATGTAAGTATTGAGTCAGTTACAAAGTTCCCAGTTTAAAATATGACTTAGAGAGTTACTGTTGTATAGATGACATTTAAGGGACGAGATTGAATGAGATCACCAAATGAGTAAAGTATAGACAAGAGAAGAGGATTAGAGATTGAGCCTAGAGCACTTCAGTGTTAAGAGATCAGAGGAAAAGGGAAGATCCAGCCAAAACCAGTGTGGGAAGGAGCAACCAACCAGGTGAAGGAAAACCCAAGACAGTGTGGTTTCCTGGAAACAAGTGGAAAAAAGAGTTATCAAGAGACAAGAGGGATTAGTGGCCAGATGCTGTTGGTAAGTCAAGTAAGGTAAAAACTGATCATTGACAACTGGATTTAGTAAGAAGAAAGTCACTGGAGACTTGGAATGAGATTTTCCAGTGAAAAGAAGGAATTTTCAGTGAAGGTGTGAGGCCAGCAACTGATGTAAGTTTTGAGAAAATGGGAGGAGAGAGGAATCGGAGACACAGAGAATAAAAGTCTTTGGAGAATTTTTGCTGAAAATTGTAGCAAAGGAATGAAGCATTGATGGAGGAAATTGGGGGTTAGAGAAGGATTTTTAAAGATAGGAAGTTAACCTCATGTTTGTATGTTGATTTGAAAGTTCCAGTCACAAAAGTGATGTGGAAAGAGAGGAGAGGGTAGAAAGTGCCATGTCGCTGAATACGCAAGAGGGATGGAAAATACAGTGGAAGTGGAGAGACTGGCCTTAGAAGGGAATCCAGATTAGGGGGCTAAAGTCTAAAATGGGTCTTCAGAAAGGAATAATTTAAAAAGAGAAAGAGTGAGTAACTCTGACATAAGGTAACAAACAGCATGCTAGAGTAAATAAGATAATAGGATTAGAAGATGGCTTTTTGTTAAACAAAGTATTTTAAAAATTCCATGAGCTGCCAACCATTTAATATGTAAAGGCTGGGCTGGGTTAAAAAACTTGTAGAGGTCCTTGAATGATTGATTAACTCTGAGGCTGGAGTTAGAGGTAAGAGGAACACAACAAATTGGAAGCAAAGATGAGCTAGTCACATTTGGTTCTAGGAAAACCAGGGAAAGGAAGGAAGACAGGAGAAGGGAGACAGACGGAGGAAGGCACACAGTGTATCATTTTCTCTTTATTCCACTTCCCTCCGTTAAGAGTAAAGGGTGGCTTTGGGCAAACTTTAAAGGCAGAAGGTTTTTGCCTTCATCCATTTTGGGTGCTCCAAACACACGTGTGTTGAGGGCTGTTACTCTCCAACCTGCTCTGGTACCACCCACCATCAAAGAATCCTGCTGACAACTTTTGTTTACACTGAGGGAAGCTAAGTTGTCCTTTGTTACCATAATGGATGGATAAGACCAGAAATACGTGCAAGTTGACTGAGCATCTTGCCACAGTAGGCTTTTGTAGATATTTACTACACCACCTGGGCCTGGGCCAAAGAGGAAACAGACCTCAGAGAGGGTTCCCCTCATCATGGAAGCTGAGATGGTGCTGAGTCAGCAGAAGACCACTGATTTCTGAAGAATCCAAGAAAAATCAGCCCAACCCCAAGACACCAGCAGAAAACCCAGAAACAGATTTTTATCCCAAAGACCAGCACGTGGTCTTCAGTGTCCATTTATTCCAACATCACAATGTCACATAAGCTCCTGGATTCTTACCCTTCTCTGTACAATTCATGTAGAAAATGATATCTTGGAGAGCAGAAGGATGGTGATAGAAATCCGACAGCCTAAATACTTTTACCTAAATACAGGACAGGTGTTCAGCTGGTGTCCTCCCCTCCTGTGACTGCACTGGCTGTTGAGGACCAGCATCTCTTCCACTTGTTCAGGGGGACCCTCCGATTAGTCAGTGTCTGTGCCATAAGAATTGTTAAATATTTTGAATCTCCCTCCTAAAGGTACTTTCTAAAGTGTTGCATCAGGCTAAGTCTTACGGCTAATTTGACTAAAAATAACTATTTCCCCTCCATCTCAGTGGGTGAACAGTCATAAAAAAGAACACATAAGTTAGAGACCAAGTAAATGAGCTACAATTCCTCTACATTACATCATATCTAAATGGGGGTTTAAGGAAATGTATTACCTTCCTGCAAGTAATGCCAGCTCAAGAAGAGTGTGTGTGCCAAGAGGGTTAGGGTTACAAGGAAATGAAAGAGGTATTGACTCCTTTGTTCATTCAAATACTTATCTATTGGGTGTCTTCTATGTATGCATGAATCATGGCTTACAGATGAGAAGATTATGTTAGTCAGCATTCTCTAGAGAAACAGAACCAATAGCATATATATATATAGGTATACTTATATATCAGTACACATAATATATATAGGTATACGTAAAAGGAGATTTATTATAGGGATTTGCTCACACAACTATGGAGGCTTAGATGTCCCACAATATGCCATCTGCAAGCTGAAGGGAAAACCAGGAAAGTCTGTGGTGCAATTTAGTTTGAGTCTGAAGGTCTAAGAACCAGGCAGCTGATAGTGTAACCTTCAGTTCAAGGCCAGAGAAGGGTAGCCAAAGTCTTGAGAACCAGGAGCTCTGATCTTCCAGGTCAAATATAGAGAACTAATTCACCCTTCCTCTGACATTCTGTTCTTTCTGGGCCCTCACATGGTTGGGTGATGCCCACCCACACTGGTGAGGGCAGATCTTTCTTACTCAATCCACTGATTCAAATGCAAATTTCTTCTAGAAACACCCTCACAGACATACCCAGAAATAATGTTTCCCAATTATATGAGCATTCCTTAACTCAGTCAAGTTGACACATAAAATTAAACGATCACAAAAAGTGTACGAAAAGGTACCAACATACTATTCAAAAATTGATAAGATAAAATACTCAATGAGAGTATACATAGTTCTTAGTTGGTAATGTGTTTGCTGTCACCATCAAAAAAACAGGAAACTTGGGTAAAAAATGAATTTCAGGTACTCTGTTGGGCAATATGAAAAAACGATATAAAGGCATTCAAAGTAATTAAAAGCAGAGATCCTTTCCTGTCATCTTTATCTTCTCTGAGACATTGGATTTGGAGGTTATAGTCCTTCACTAATGCACTCATTTCAACTAGTTTCCTTCCTTTAATAACAGATCTGTAAACTTTATATGATTGCATATTGGGCAATGGTTTGGAGAAAACAATAAAATATATTACACATTTTTATGCAATATGAGAAACTCTTCACTTCACAAACAGAAAATTTGTTTAATAAGAACAAATAGTGAAAACACTGAATGCATATTTAATATGTATTATAATATTATGGAATTTTAAATAATTAAAATTAATACAGTTTAAAGAGCTGAAGTTTTTAGATTTTGTTGAGAATAGTTAATCTAATCATAAATGAAAATAGCAGCATAGTGAAAAAATGAGCAGTGAAATTCCCTTCAGGAGAAAAGAACAAATCTAGAATCCCATGAGTGAATCAAACTTGAAAATAATATTCTGTACAAGATTTTAAGTGTCTCTACAGTGTGCTAAGTTCATGTTTACAAGGGGCAGAACTCACCTTTTTTTTTTTCAATATACTTTTTATCAAGGAATATTTACATATGTTGGGAAGCATAAGTCTTAAAAGTGCAGTTTGGTGGGTTTTAATGAATATATGTACTTATAAAAAACACACGAATTAAGAAATGGAATATCTCCACAACCCAAAAATGTTTCTTTGGTCTTTTTCTGCTCAATTCCTCCCAACCGAGGAAACCACTGTTCTGAATTCTACTTCTATAAATTAGTTTCACCTGTTCTAGAACTTCACATTAATTATATATTTGTAATTTTTTTGTTACTAGGTCTTTTGCTCAATATAATGTTTGTGTGATATCTTTATGTTGTTATATGTATCAGTAGTTTGTTTCTTTCTGTTGCTAAGATTTCCAAAGTGTATATCATTCTACATTCTCATAGCAATGTATGAGAGTTTCAATTGTACCATAGCCTTAACAACATTTGGTATTTTTAATCTTTTTGATTTTCATCATTCCAGTGAGTATTTAGTGGCATGTCACTGAGTACTTTTTCATGTACTTGTAGGCCATTTGTATTCTTTTGTGATGTGTGTTCAAGTCTTTGCTTATGTTTTTTATTTTATTTTTAGTTTTATTTTTTATTTTATTTTGTTTTTATTTTTTATTTTATTTAAAATATTTTAACATTTGTTTGTACATATTTGTGGGGTACACTGTAATGAATCATTGTTCAATATATGCATGTATTAAAACAACAACACGTTTTGCTTACTTTCAATTGTTTTGTTTGTATTCATTGTAGGCATTATTTTTGTATTCTGGATACAAGCCTTTGTCCAATATATGGACTGTGAATATTTTCTCTCAGTCTGTGGTTCACCTTTCATTTTGAAAATATTTTCTCTCACTCTGTAGCTCGTCTTATAATTTTATTATTGTTTGTTTTGAGGGGCAGATTTTAGAAAATTTTGATTGTGTACTGTTTACCACAGCAGCATCTAAAAAAGTCTGACATATATTTAGGTGAAGAATAAGAGAACAGGTGTATGCAGAATGGCAACAAAGGATAGTTAAGAATTACGTGCATTTTACCTCATTTAATATTCTAAACATTCCCATGAGGTTAGATTACCTACTTCTAAGTAAACACTTAGGCTAAGAGAGTTTAAATAAGTTGTCTAAAGTTTAACCCAAGATTTAACCAAAGTCTATCCAAATTTAAAGTTTATGTTCTTCCCATTATAAAACATAGATTCTTATAGAGAAAGGGAAATAATTTAATTTCATCCCAATTTTGATAAAATTCTCCCTGATATTGCATTCTTTAGTTTCAAACACCTGATGCCATAAAAGCTGCAAAAGTGTTCAGCAACATCTACTGATATAAAAAGTGACTTTTTTTCCCTAAAATTATCTCCCAGAAAAGAAGTCACTTTATATTTGAGTTTTAACAAAATTTATTACAGGACACTGCCTTTTACCTTATTTTGAACAGTGAAAGTACTGTTTGGAAAAAACATATTCATGTGAAACAACCTTATACTTTTGAGCACTTATAATGGCCATCTGGTAGAATCTCTTTGTATAATTCACATTTAGTAATCATTTCCGTCAGGATATCTCCAAATCTTGTGTTGCATTTGGTATTAATTGAGGCAATGCTAAATTCTCTAACAAATACATTCCCAAATCCCCAATTCTTATTGTTTATCATAATGAAAGTTTAGGACGTGCTAAATAAATAACAAACTGGAGTCACTCATAGATGCCCAGAGATGTTCCTCCAGCAGTGATTCAGATACTCGGATTCCTTCTATTCAATGCCACCACAAACCTCTAGAGCAAGGTTCAGCAAAGAACGATGACCCACAGGACAAAGCCATGCCCTTGTGTTTGTGTGTTGTCTAGGGCTGCTTTCATAATAGGACAGCAGAGTTGAGCAGCTGCAACAGAAACCACATAGCCAGCCAAGCCTAAAATATGTACTATCAGGCCCTTTATATAAAAAGTTTGCCAACCAGCCCACAAATGGGGAAAGAGAATGTGGTAAAGGCACATCTTTTATAAAAGTCCTATCCCAGAAGCAATGCACATTGCCTCTGCTAATATTTTACTGGCAAAAACTAGTCACATAGCACCCACTAATTGGAAGGGACTTGCAAAATTTAAATTTGTCTAGGAAGCTACTTTCTAGTGATTATTCCAAACAGTGCAAAGTAAAAGACAAATTTTTGGTGGACACCTAGCTGGTTCTGCTGCAATTGTCATTTTAAACAAGCCTTTAAAGATCTCTTGAAAAAGCAATAGAGATCACATATATACACACTCAGGGTATATAAAAAACCAAATTTCCTAAAGCTGGGGCTTGAGATAAAATTTTCAACGACAGCTCCATACACAGATGTGAAAACTGCAATATCTCACACTAGACAGCAAGATAAAGTGGCATTGAAAAAATGTGTTAGATGGCTCCAAATGCTGTTGTAGTGATGGCAGAGGCACTGATATCAAGAATGCGTGTGCAGAGTTTGATTAAAACTTTTTATGTCTAAATATATTTTATGTACCTTAAATATGTGTAACAATTTAAAAATTAAATATAAGTAGACATTTGATTGCATCATCTATGTGCCTAAGACTTCACCAGTTTGTCATGCCAGGTACGAGGTGACCCACACCTAACGACACATGGTTTAATGATGAGATCTATTGATGAAAACATACAAACAAACGGATAGCAGAGAGCACAGAATCTCCCAAATCCCCATTGTCACTCTGTGAGAGGCAGAGGTGTGCCTGCATGGATGGAGTGGGGTGTCTATGAAGAGCCCTCCAACAGTGGGAACACTGGCTCTTTGAGCTTCATGTATTTATAGGCTCGCCCTAGAGGGGGATCATCCAGTCTTCTGTGAAATAATATAATGAGGGCTCTTCAGGCCAAAAAATAGCTTTGGGTTGTTTCCTTAGCCCACCGTATAGCCAGCTAAGCTTAAAATATTTACTATCTGGTCTTTTGCATATCATTGTTGAAATATCAGCCCAGACTTTGATGTCAGACCACAAAGAGAATGGAGAGAATTTTCTAGAGTCATATCTCAGACACCAAAGCTATGTCTCTCCTCAATGCTCATGTTAGCCAAAAAACTTTAAGGGTGCTATTGTCATGGAGAAGAAAAGATTGGTCTGTATTTGAGATGGTACGATCTATACGAAATAGAGGTTTTCTTTCATTAATGAGGAATATGAAAGTTAAAGTATTTTATGTAAATTGAGCTCAGAATTTGGGGAAAAGGATTACAGAGCCCTGAAGTTCTGAGCTTTGTCTCTAAGTTACACTAACTTGTTTTTCCCTCATTTCACATACAGGTTTAAGTTGCTAGTTTTTATTACTCTTCCCCTTTAACATTTTTGCCATAATTCTGTGCCCTCATGACCTCTTTCTTAGATGACAGTGGCTCCACTTTCAGAATTAATAGGAAAAGAAGACAGAGCAACGGTTTAGTAACCCAGGCATCTGTTCTCCAGGCCCTGAAGTCTAGGCTGTGATGCTCAGATATTTGTATTAAGTGACAGAAATTAAAGAAATGGTCATTTCCCACTGGATTCTAAGGCCAACACAAACTCTTTCAATTGCTGTGCTATTATATGAGTAAAGCATGCTACACACAGATGTCAGCATGTCTTCTCATCTTAGGGGATAGTTCTTTATCCCTTCCATCGAGTCCCATCTTCAATCGCAAAATAAAGTTAATTCAGCTGCAAAAATTCTTTACAATATCTTACTTTTCTTTTATTATAAAAAAGTTTCTCACTGGCTTTAAGAAATCTTAACTAGGGTCCCAAATGCCAGAGTGACTTCAGAAACCTCTGGCACCACTGCTCTTATAATAAGAGAACAGACTGAAAGAAAACTAATACTGGCTGAGCACGTATGACTGTCATTCATTCAGCTAAGCATTTAGACACACTATATTTCATTTCCTCACAGCAAAACAATGAAGGAGAGATTGTTATTGTCATTTATACATAGGAAAATTGAGAGTGAGATTGGTAAAGTATTTTTCGCAGCATATACTAGAGTTAGTATTTGAGTCCAGGACTGTCTGAAGAGTACTTTCCAAGATACTATCATAAAGTAGATGGCTTCTGTTCCTTGTCACTCAGATCCAATCTTCAGATTTCTAGAAAAAAGAATCTGGTTGACCCAACCTGAATCAGGACTTCACACCTGATCAGCGAGCTGTGATCAGAGGGACAAGTCTCACAGGACAGCCACAATTGCTGCAGCTGCCTCATGTATATCGAGGGCAGCCCAGGAAAAGGGGTGGGGAGATGACCCATGATCCAGTCAGTCACCAAGAGGGGAGACTGCTACACGGGAGATGGCTTTCTTATGATCCTTCAGATCTGATGGAATATCCTGCAATATCAATCAAGCTATTCCAAATCTTCTCTTTTCTCCAATTCTCAGTAAATTGGCTTTTGCTTTCTAAATCAAATCTACTTTCCAAATCAGAATAAGTTCTCTCTTAACTGCTCTATCATGCCTGGATACTACTGTTAAATTCTATTACTCTCCTCGGACTGGCAAAGTACCTCTGTCTCCACTAGCCTTGGCTTTTACTGAATCCCAAGCTCTACTCTTTCCTGAACAGCCTTCCACTAGGCCACGTTGTTAGCATTTTCATCAGCGATTTTCTAAAAAAAAAAAAAAAGCAATTTTTCTCTCTCTTAGAAAAGCCAGGAAGTTGTACTTCGTTTACCTGTTAAAAACTACCTCCTCTAAAATTATCTATTTAACAATTATAAGCAACCCACAGCATGAGTTCACAACACAAGCTTGCCACACAAGAGTCATGACTAGGAACCTGTTCACCATATGTTCCTTAAATATAAAAAGCTCTAACACAATGTAGATGTCCCCTGTTAACTCCATATAATGGAGTTATAATGGGGCATTGTTTTATATAAAGTGATCTAGTGCCCAGCACAGAGCCATTGCATCTAAGGCCCTGAAGAAATATTTGTAGATTTGATTTGAGCTCTTCTGAAGGGGAAAATGTATTACTGAAAACCACAGCATAAAAATAATACTGCTTAAGAATTTTATAACTTCTTTCCAATGTGTTTTGTATTTGTGTATATGTGTATATATAGGTATATACAGGCAGTTGTTTCCTTGTGTGTGTGTATATATATATTATAATTTATATTATACTATATATAATAATAAATACATATTAATTATGTATTATATATTATTGGTTCATATATACACATATGTAATACACATATACACACAAAATAGGCACATACACAAATATATGATGTTCTTTTGTGTATATATATAGATACATACATTATATGATTTCACTTTTAACAAACTTATTATATATTCATATTCACATTTGTTATTTTAATGCCCTAGAAGTCTTCTGATATTTCAAATTGTAAGTCTGAAATGCACTTTACTTCAAAATAATAAAGTACCTCTTTTGGAGCTCAAATGTCAAAAATATGGATATGCAAATTTTAAATAAATCTTTCATACAGATTTAAATAAATCTTTCACTCCATTTAGTCCGTTTATGAAATAACAAAAGCAAAACGGGGCAGGGGTGGGGAAACATATAAGAAAAAATTACTCACTAACTTTGAAATACATCTCCCTAAACATATGCTCATTCAAAGTAAGCCTCCTTGGCTGGCATGAGAAAAACTAAAGACACACCATTGACACAGAATATCCTACTATTCCACAATAATACCAATGCTATTTAACCCAGCGGAAGGGCTAAAATGTCATGCAGCCTGATTTAAGCCTTTGAGGAGAACTTTACCTGCTTCTTATGAATTAATAAATAGCAGAACTGAGCTAAGTCTAGTCATTTTGCCTTAGTGATAAAGCATTTTCTGCTTATATCTCTTAGCCAAAACGCTGGTTTATAACATCCTTGATTCCCAATCCTATTAAATCATCCTCTTCAAATTTGCTTTCTGTAATGTTTAGCTTTGTTGTGAAGGCCAAATAACATGAAGGACATGACAGCACAAACAAAAGATTTAGGAAAGCTGACAAAGAAGTGAGGCAGTAGAATTGCTTAAGTATTTAAAGTGAAATCCATTGAGAAATGTGGAGAGTTTCTTATATCTTCCATCAGCTCTTACACCCTCCCCTCCCCACCTTCACAGGCATCTCTTGTGTACTTAATTTAAACATGGAAATTAGGTGTTCAGTGAAAGCTTTCCTTTTTTAAAAAAATTTTAATATTCAAATTTGGAAGAAAACAGAAATAGGCCTAACCCTGTCTATTCCCTTCTCATGACATTCCTGAGATCAATCCTAATTTCTCCATGGCCAGACAGCCTCTGATCCTGGTCTTCATCAGTCCCACTTAGACATATCCTGGTGGATTTCTAACTGTTGTCCCTTTCTCAAGTTTCTTCTTTAATCAATATCTTTTGCACTTCCGGCTATTACCTTTCCCCAAACTCCATTACTAGCTTGCCACTGCCAACACATGAACCAATTACCTAATATATAAAATCAAATTCTTTTTCTTTTATATATGGTCATATCTATTTTCACGAGCTCATGCCATTTCTTTCCTAGAGCAGAAATTCTTCTGTCTAGTAAAGAAGGTCCTATTATTTGCCACAATAAAATTGTTCTCTGCCCAGAATGCTCTTTCTGGCATCACTTTTCCTGTCGAAATCCAATACATTCTCCAAGGCTAGATTCACTTCCCATCCTCTCTACAAAGTCTTATCCTAATTTCATTAGTTTTTCCAGTTCCCAAATTGCTTGACTACCTTAGACACAGCAAGAAAAGTCCTAGCCTAAGACTTCAAGCTTTAAAGGATCATGTATCTCTCTCTCTCTCTCTCTCTCTCTCTCTCAGACACACACAACACATACTCCATTCATTAAAGAACACACAAGTCTCTCTGTCAGTCACTCAGAATTCAGGGTCAGTACTGGCAGAGGGCAGCCCATTGCCTAAACATCCACTTCTGATATTAACACTGTTCAGGCCCTAGGCAGAAATTCTACTCTGCCTTCCCTTCCTGATGGTGCATTTACTATGGGTGAATACCAGAAAGGATTTGCGTTGTGGTACTGCCGGTGTTTGATATGAACGCTGCTTTAGAGCACAGAGGCATTTGAGCACAAGATGTACTTTGGTAGAAGACAAGACAAATTAACTTGTCAAACGCTCAGTTTGCGAGCTTGCAATGGATTCATGCATTGCAAAGTGTCATTTCCCAGGACAGCCAAGTGTTCTTTTTCTTGCTTCAATTGCTGATCCAATTTGTTGCTGTGGAAATATTCATAATTCAGCATGGCATTTGTAACGATTCCAAGAGTGTCTAGAAGCTTCTTGAAATGTTAAAAAGTTTATATTATTCTTAAATTTGTTTATTTACAAAAACTATATTCTAATAAATATAGCAGGCATGAAATAGAATACAAATTCTTTACATGGGAAATCAGATGGACATTGTATGCTAAAGTTTAAAATACTTAATATTTAATTAAGTTTTAAAAAATTATTTTTTAATTTACCTTTATTTAAAGGTTGATCTGTTTTTGATACTTATTAATTATAATGTCTAGAAATTATATTTATCCATTTATTATAATAATTTTGAGTAATTTTGAATACTTTAGGGTAAAATAACTTTTTGAAAAAATTGACATATTTTAAGAAAAAATAGTTTCAAATTCAGGACATTAATACAATTATATTTGTTTTTGGTGTTTTAAATCACTGCTATTACTAGAAAACAAAGTATGTGAAGATTTTAATTATGAATACATAATGCTTGTGTTGAAATAAAGAAAATAAAAATATATCTCATGGAATAAGTATGTAGTGAATTATGAATTATGTATATGTTTGTTTAATTATCATCTTAAGACTAACCAAACTATAAGAAGACACAACAGTAACAACAATTCCTTGAACTTGTTAAGACAAGTGAACAGATATGATGTTGGTGGTGGGGGAGGGGGAGAGGGAGCGGGGAAAGGAGAAATTGTTAAAGGGACACGGAAACCAACCACATTGTATACTGATAAAGTAAAACTTTAAAAATTATAAAAGCAAAATACTCCAAAATTTTTTTAAAAAGGGAACATCATGCATACTCAATAATAACTAAAATCAGTCATTATTGGTATTTTACCAATTTTTTTTTTACCAAAAACCAAAGCTTTGCACAAGGGTCTTCATTATTATAAAATATTCTTTGTCAGTGAAGGAGAAAAACACACTTTATTTAATAGTTTGTCAGTTTTTTATATAATTTTTAAAAATTTAACATATTACAGGTGAAACTTTATTTGTACTGCTACTTCAGAACTTGCAAGTATTGGATATGGTTTTAAAAATATTAACCTAAACTAAAATCTAAAACAATTACCTTTTCTATTACTGTTATCCCTTGAGGTATGTGTGGCAGCTCTGTCTCCCCATTAAATAGTGAGTTATAGGGCAGAGAGCATACCTCTTACCCCTTCTCAATCTCTCATGGTATCCATCATTATTGTGAGCAATTGGTGGTCCTTAAGTAGTTATTGATTAGAAAACAGGTGAGAAAATAATTATGAAATTAACAATAACTAGTGTTTCCAAGATGAGTCCTGGATACAGGTTGGTTGTGGTGGCAAGAAGATTGTGTCTAGCCTTGAAGATGAAAGTATCCCCTGAGGGACATAAACATAGCACTGGGAGCAGAGAAGGCTGCTCTGGTGCAGCTTTATATAGCTCCTGCCTGACAGAAGACTGGTGAGCAAGTCTTCCTGATGGAAAAGTAGGGTTTTACAGCTGCAGAGAAATGCTCAGTGGTGTTTAATTTGAAAATGAAGGAATAAGAAGTGAGTTCTTGGAAAGCAAATCTGCAGTCAATCTTTTTTGTTGCTCTACTTTACAACCATGTCAAACCCTTCCATTTCCAGACCTTCAGTGAGTTTGCTCAGAATCGATTTTTATGTGAGCAGAAATGAAAAGCTGCCCCCACCTATCCTTGCCAAAGAGAAAAAGCACAGTATTTAAAGTTATGCTGACACTTAATGACTACCAGTTTGCTATTACGTAATAGGTTCTTTAAAAAAAAAAAAGAACCGAATACTGAAAACCATTATTTTACAAAGACATTTAAGTTTAGCTGGTTTTCAGAGTCATTCTTGAACAGCTGCAAAACAATTCAGTTAAAAAGATTTCTTGTGTGCAGAGAGCCTAACACCACAAAATATGTGTTGTAAAATTTCTAAATAAAAACTGCCTTATTGCTCTAGTTCTAGGTGTTTTAGTAAATATTGGTAAGAAAGAGCTCAAGATAGCTTTTACCTGTGAAATGAGTCACGATATCCCTCAATGATCAATCATGTGCTTTTTTACAAAAGTTTATGTATTCCCATTACTCATTGCAAAATATATATATGTTTATATATGCATAAACAGCGATTAGAAAATAGAAAATGGATTTAGGTGAAAATTAGGACTTTGGCAGAAAACAAGTTCTCATACTTAACTATTAATCTCTATTTTACATTGCTCTTATTTTCTTGTAATCTGAGCCAATGAACGTGAATAAAGCTTATTTAGACTGTACCATATGTATAGATATGTTCAAGTTAAATTGTGATGAGACAAAACTTATGAAAGATTAAGCTTAAGGATTCAGATTAGATACCAGTGATCAGAAAGCCTGTGACTGGCAGTAACACATGATTAAACACTGAGCTGCTCCTCTTCTTCCACTTCCTCTCCTCTTTCCTCCTCTTCTCTTCCTGACACAAAAGCCATTTGATGGGGCCAAGCAAGATGGATATTTGTACAATGGGGGAGGTGATGGGTAGGTAGTCATGGTGACCAGAAGGAATGTCAGAGGCCCAGAGGAGTGAGGGGGGTGTGCACGGGAAGGGCATCCTGGTATAGCGTATTGGAGCCCAATTAGGGTAAAAGGGTTTCCACACACAGGGGTCGGCCCAGTGCAGAATGTCAGAGCCCACACCAGGTGAGGGGGGAACCCACACTTGTGGGGTGTCCTGAGTAGGGTGACAAGGGCATGCGTGCAGGGTACATTGTGGTCCAGCACAGGGTGTCAGAGCCCCATCAGGGTAGCGAGGGCAGTCTTATGGGAGAAGAGGCAGTGGCAGTGACCAAAGGTGACATACAGGGCTGAGGGGTGGGGAGGGAAGATGTTGACCAAACCAGTAAATATATGAAGTGTAACAGGAGTCAGTTTTCTCACTATTGGAGAGGGGAGGACACATGTGAAAAAAGGAAAAAATGCAAATAAACTCTATGGTATTAGGTTGAAATTGAAGGTACTACTGTGAGCACATGCTTTTGAATATATATACAAGGTCACTTCAAAAAGTTTGTGAAAAAATAGAATTAAAAGGTAATATGGGGCCGGCCCCGTGGCACACTCAGGAGAGTGCGGTGCTGGGAGCACAGCCACGCTCCCGCCGCGGGTTCGGATACTATATAGGAATGGCTGGTGCACTCACTGGCTGAGCGCGGTGCGGGCGACACCAAGCCAAAGGTTGCAATTCCCTTACCGGTCATGAAAAAGACCAAAAAAAAAAAAAATGTAATATGAATCTTTCCATGTTCTTTTTGAAGTACCCTCGTATACAGGAATGTATAGAAATGAATATAGGTATAAATGTGTATATGCATGTGTTTATACATATTTCTCCATATATTCCTCAGCTCTGTTCATTGAGAGAAAAGGTCTGAGAACAGCACACCTAACAGCAATGAGCACACCTAGGGTCCAAATCTTGGTTTCTGAATAGCATTCTCCCACTCTCTGCTAAAAGGAACCACATCTCCTTGGAGAAATGGCTGATTCCAGGGCTTGTGCAGGGAAAGTATACATTGAGCCTTGAACTTCTGACTGTGGCAGAAGCAAAGGAAGTATTCAGAGAAAGATGAAGACGTGTCAAAAGGACACAGAAGAGGCTACCAATCTATGCATCAAAATTGATGATTGATTACAGCGTATTGAAGTTATGAGTCCACATTGATAAAAATAAATTGAAAGTTTGATGAAGAACAGGATATTTACAGTCTCAAAGTAATTTCTTACAAAATACTTATTCATTACAAAGGAAAGAGTATTTTTTGATAGAGAAGCTTGGCAGGTGCTACCTTGATCAAGAGATCAAACTTATCACCAGTAATGAGACACATCAAAATTGTATGCTAATTTTGAATGTTCCCAACACAAGAACTGACAAATGTTCGAGGTGATGGATATACTAAATACCCTGATATAATCATTACATTCTGTATAAATGTACCCAGACTTTGCACTGTTCTCCATAAATACAATTATCATGGATCAATTAAGAAAAAAGAAAAAGAAAAAAATGTATGCTAATTTATAGAAAAAAGAGCATGGCACCATTTCTGCAATATCCCTGCCAGAGTTGCATAAGCTAAATCTAACCATGAGGAAGTATCAGGAAAACCCAAATTAAGGTAAATTTTATAGAGTAATTATCTCGTAATCTTCAAGTGTCAGGTTATGGAAATTAAGGGCAGGCTAAGAAATGCTTCCAGATTGAAGAAAACCAAAAAAACATTACAACAGATCCTGAACTGTTGTTATACATTCTTTTGTTATAAAGGACATTACTGGAACAATTGGCAAAAGTTAAATGTGGTCTGAGGAGGAGGTGGTTGTAGTGTATCCTTGTTAACTTTATCATGTTGAATTGTTTGTATTGTGGTTATGCTGGAGAACTGCTTTGTAGAAAAAATACACTAAAATTTTCAGGAGTCATCAGTCTTGCAACTTACTCTCAAACAGTTTAAGACAAAAAAAAAAAAAAAGACAGAGAGAGAAAGTTCTTTGTAGTGTCCTTGCAACTTATCTATTAGCCTAGAATTTTCCAAAAAATACAATTTGAACCTAAACGTATAAAGAAATTCTCCTCTTACGAGAGAAAACAAAATAATGCAAGAGAAAACCTAAACTAATTTAGCAGAATTCTATTCCTTCAGCTGATTTTATATTCCCATTTTTCATTTAGGTAATATGATCAGAGCACACCTTGTGAACCTATATAGTAAGTTATTACTAATACAAGAGGGAAGGCCCACTCACACCGATCTTCTATAATATCTAAATTTCCATAAATGGAAAGTCTTTCCCATGGGCTAGGAATACTCTTTTAAAAAGACCATTTTAGAATATAATTTCCTGAATGCTACATGAAGAACTACTGACAGGAGAGTATATATAAAAAAGCATATGTGCAAGGCAGGCTCATTTCATCCTTTTCTTTTCCAAACTTATTTTGAGAATACGAGGTGGGGGAGGGGAGGAAATGTCACGTCCCGGGTGGGGAGCGGGGAGAAACCAAGCCCTGGCATGGCCAAGCCAGAATCCGAAGATCACAATGGCTCCATCAGTACAGCCAGAGACTCCCAATGTCAGCACAATCAGGGAGATGGTAATTTCAGGTGATGACTGGTCTGGGCAAGGTGGGCCAAAAGAACCAGCTGCCATAAGTTGATTATATCTAAATGACAAAATAAACCTCAAGGTGGGTTATAAGCGCAAACATCAGTTAGCCAAACATGACTGACAAAGCCAGAGAACCAAAAATAAAAAGAAATTTTTAAAAGATTCCAAAGGCAAGTACATGAACAGAAGGGGAGTATAAAACAGACTAATTCTTCACAAGTAAGACTGGACTTGATATGAGAATCCAGTAGGATGCTATTGTATGGCCATGGCTGTCCTATGTTCCAATTCACTCCTGCTATCAGTTTGATTTAACCATTCACAGATTCTGAAAACAGAATAGAATCAGAGGGAGTAGAGAGTAGCTGTCTCTGCCTGCCTGGCCTCAGGTTTTGTAGGTGTAAAAAAGGAATATGTTGTAGTGTGGTAAACAGGAGATGCCCACCCAGAATTCCCTTCAATAAAGGACTTTCCACCTAACTGTGTTGAATGTGGTCAATAAATAATCTTCAATGCTCAGCTCCTTCAGGGTCCACCTAAACTGCAGAGAGCCACCTCACTCAAGTCATCCTCTTCCCAGGACAACCCACATCAAGATACTGAGCAAGGTGGGAGTAAGATGCCCCAATGCCTTAGGCCTGATGGTAGACAACTGTGGGACAATGTGCTCTTGTGTGTTGTGAGCCCAACTGTGCTCTTTCCCCTTCTCTTCATGACTGCTGATTCCTAATCAACATCGTTTACTCCAAATCCTGTCTCAACATTTGCTTCCAGGAAACCTGACCTGTTGCTGGGGGTACCAGAAATAATCAGAGAATGCCATGGAGTTTAGGAGAGGAATCCTTACTGCCAAGCTGGGGACAGGTAAGGTAAATGGGGCCAGACAGCCCCCAGTACAAGGCAGAGGTCCAGCTGTTACCACTTTCACTGGTGGCGGATTGGGGTAGAGTAATAATGGAAGAGACACATTAGCAGGTGTGATGTGTCAAGCATTTGACACACCTGGAGGAAGTATTGGATGGCTATCGTGAGGAGCCACTGATGCGCTGATGTGCTAGAGAGCAATAATGACAAGCTGAGGATGAGTAAAAGCCACTTGAAACTCGAGTGTGAAAGCCAGAGGATCATTTTGGCTGTATAGACAGGACCTGGGACTAGGGTATGACCAAGTGAGATATTCATTTCAAACTTTAAGTGGATGCCAAAAGCATCAATAATCAAGAGTGATGTGGAACATCTTCCTGAAGCTGATCCCTCTGTGCAGTTGAGGTTGGGAGGAGAAAGAAGGAAAGCAGACCCGTAATTACATAACTGCTTGTGGATATCTTGTTGTCTTGTTTTAGTGTATGCATATGTTATAAAATAATTTAACTTAAATCATATGCTATATGTATGTGTGTTATTTTTTTGTCTACACCAGTTTTCAACAGGGAAATTTTGCTCCCATTGGACATTTGGCAACGTCTGGAGACATTGTTGGTTGTCATGATTGGGGGCAAGGGGTGCTACTGGCATCTAGTGAGTAGAGTCCAGAGATGCTTCTAAACATCCTACAGCGCACAGGACAGTTCCCCCTCAACACATGCATGTGCGCGAGCACACACACACACACACTCACACCCCAAAGAATTATCCAGTCCAAAGGTTAGGAAATCTTGATCTACATCCTAGGGCAGTTACCATTTGAAGTACATTAATTATTATGTAAGAGAAACTAATTAGAAGTCCAGGCTCCAGAGGTAGCCTTTACAAACTTCAACCATCACTATCTGAGTAGCACTAGAGGGCTCCATAATTAGCATTTGAAATCAGCATTGTAAGAAAAGGTGATTGGCTACAAGTAGTGAGCAGGCACTCCTGTCTTTCGTGTGTAAGAATAGCAAAATCTGGTGATCCCAACAGTCATGTCAGGAAGTGCTCTTGGCCCAGAGCTCCAGTTTAGCACATGTCAGTGGAGATTCTATCACATGATCCAACTACAAGTTTAGTTGACTCTTGTTATCTTTAACCCTCTCCAGTAGTGCCAAGTCCTTGAACCCAGTGGTTTATGAATGAACCCACTGAAAACAGTGGTCATTCTTTCCTTCTAGAAAACACCCCCAATTGGTGGCCATCTTTATTCCTGGTTTCCAACAAGTGGAGTGCGTGGAGGGGAGGCAGGTGAAGGCTTAGGCTTCCTTCTCCACAGTATCCCTCAGCAGGCGTATCTTGAAGTCAAGTCTAGTGATGATACTGCAAGTTACTGCTACAACTACCCTAGGCATATTTGGATCTTCATAGTTATTACATTATTTTTGGCAGAATCAATATCCATCTTGGGATAGTCTCATTTTGTGAACATGAAATCCTCAAAAAGCTGATCCCTGCAGGCTGTCTTGTGCCCTCCTCTTCATCGTGGTAAAGCCCACCACACCTATTCACCTTCTCTCACTTCTGGGGATTTCAGAGAGTTGCACTCCTTAAATGACGCCTTCTTATAACTTTGCCATAATGAATTTAGTGTCTTTGTTCCCAACATGGTGCTATTTCAGCTGTAATTCCTGCCCAGTTCAGGAACAGAAAGAGATCTCAATTACTACCTTATGGCATCAAATAATTCCATTATTTGAGGCTGCAAATAAACCACATTCAACTAAGTCATGCTTAACTACAAATATAAAGTATGAGCCCCTCTTTTTTTAAAGGATTATTTTCCTGATTTCACCATACTGATACAGTAATAAACAAATTCTTTACAAGAAATGTATGCATTTTGTTTGAGCAAAGCCCTTTGAGATTTAAGACTTACTTATATAATAAAGGTCTCAGAAGCTGAGCTTGACTTTTGACAAATAAATCATTATACTTCCCTCCGGGTTGTTCATAGTTTCTGTTGCAATGGATAAAATGCCATATTATAGGCCTAACATCTCCTTAATACCCACCACAAATATAATAATATTTTGCTCTTGTCTGAGAAAAAGAAATGAAAAGAATGATTTTGGACTGTTAAGTATTATTCCCAAGTAAGTTACACCAAGATCTGTGCGTGCCTTTCACAGAAAGTTAAATTGCATGTGACTATATTTTACCACCATAAAAAAATGCGTATTTAACCTTTAAAAATTGGGTGTTATTGCAAGAGCATTTGTTGCTTGCAAAGTTTCTATGTTGCTGTTTAATGTTGCTACTGTAAAACGCCAAAAGCCCTCTCGAATTTTCCTTCAATGAAGTAATGGCATAACACTTGGCCATCACCGTGCTAATGGTTACTGTAATAAAAGAAGTCATAAACCTCTCCTACTTGAGGAAGATGCCTGATAATAGACAAAATTCTTGTGTCCACCCCTACAACATTAGGAATCTGCTTCTGCATAGACATATGGAAAAGACAGTCTATTGAAAAGAGGAGAGAACTGAAAGAGTTGAGAAGTGTGTGAATGTTGTGCATTATTGTTTTTCAAGGAAAATAAAGAGGAAGGCAGGCTTCCAACTTCATTGATTTTATATCTTCTCTGCCTCTTCTTCTATTTAAAAGAACTGAAAATTAGGTCAAATTTAGACCAAAATTAGACCAAATGACTCGACCAGTTGCCATCAGTTAGGCTGTCATCAGATACCCAAGTCCTGGCCTTAGGAGGTATTAGGCTTCACAGTCAGCTTAACATGAGAACATCGACTACTCACTCACCCAGTCCCCCTGCCCCCTCCGTTCCCCTCAAGGCCAGTACGTTCTGATAAGGATGTCTGGTACACTCGCCCTGTACCCCTCCCTTCTCCCTTTCCCTCAGGCTGGTGTATTCAGATAAAAACATCTTGTGTGAAGAAAAAAAGAAAAAAAAAACAAAACTACAGAATGTTGAGTTCTTAGTATAATTGTCCAAATCCCTTCCAGACAAACCCTATAAAGCCTCTGCTAGACTGTAAGAGGGCAGAACACTGATCTTTCAGTTTCCCTTCCAGTTTGTTGGAGTAAACTCCCTTGCTTGAAAAATGTTTGGCTTGTAGTCTTTCATTCTGTTTGTCTTGCTGACCTAACAGGGGGCACATGGAGAAAGTAGCCACAGTGGCAGGGATAGAGGTTATGCATGCACTAATAGCATGGATTCCCACATATTAGGGCTGCTCCAGCTACTCCCATCACCCAGTGTCCAATTGCCAGCAACACAGATCATAATGAACTGAGTCCCTGATATGGCATCATCCCTCAACACAACAAACCCACTGCTGTGACAAGTTTACTATTCATTAGACCCCCCTATACCCAGGAAGGTGTAATAATTCATTCTGACAGGAATAGACACATATTTGGCTATGGGTTTATGTTTCCTGCCCACATGGCCTCAGCAGCACCATTGGGTGGGTCCAATGATCCACATTCTCTAGGATGTGCAGAATTTAATATGATGAAGGGGACACTATGGTCATACCACCCAGAAGCTTCCAGCGTGGCAGAGCAGTGGAACAACCTATTAAAGGAATAACTGAGTGTCCACTTGGAGGCCTTGTTTTGCAAGAATGAGGTCCATTTCAGGATGCACTGTACATTTCAAATCAACAAACTTTGTATGGTGCTATATCCTCAACAGGAAAAATACATAGGCTCAAGACCAACAGGTACACACATCCTGCATAAAATCCCAAGACTCTGAATATGGTGGATTTTATGCTGGTAATTAAGTTATGTTATGTGGCACAGTTGACCATAATATGGGGAGAATTTTCTAGGTGGCCTGAGCTAATCACATGAGCACTTTGAATGCAGAGAAGTTTCTCCAGCTGGTGGCAGGAGAGAAGTCAGCAGTGTAAAGCACATGAAGGATCTGATGGCCATTGCTGACTTGAAGTTGGAGGGGGGCCATGTGACAAGGAATACAGGTGGCCTCCAGGAGTTGAGACCTGTTCCCAGCTGACAGCCAACAAGGTAACCAGTACCTCAGTCTTTCAATTGCAAGGACTGTCTTCTGTCAATGAGAAGAATGAGCCTAGAAGTAGATTTTTCCCCAGAGTTCCCAGGCAAGATCTCAACCTCATTGACAATGATGTCAACCTTGTGACCTGCAGAACTGCAAGCCATGAATGTTATTTTAAACCACTAAGTCTATGTTAACTTCTTATGCAGCAATCAAAAACTAATAAAGGGTAAAACTAGAAATGACCCCACTTATCATCTTTTCCATCAACCCCCTTGGGGAATTTGTACTTCTCATCTCTGCAAATCTGTACTCTATGGATTTAGAGATATTGGTCCCCAGAGGAATGCTCCTGCCACAGTAAGAGTTTCATTAAACTGTAAGGAACAGCCATCCCTGTTCCATGAGCTCCTTATGTCAAGAGACCAGCAGGCAGTAAGTGTGGATGTTGTCCTGACAGGGGAAGCTGGCCCTGATCATCAGAAGGTGTTAGGGTGTAACCATTACACAATATGTTCAGAAAAGAATGTGACACCTGAGTGGTCCACTTACTATCACTTGGTACTCCCCTCTGCAATTTGATTGTAAATGGACAAATGCTGTTATCCCGGACAGATACTCCTGTGATTAGGTTATGGTATATGGCACATGCAAAGTGACCCAGGGTTCAGACCCCTCAGGGATGAGCATCAGAGTTTAAAGCCAGGCAAACATGTGGCTTACCTGGTGTGTGTCCTTTTTCTCAAGGATCTCAATCCCATGATGACTTGGGTTCAATACCTGAAAACAGTTGCGTGCTGTTTTTTGTGCAGTTTTACAGTTGTTTGAAGCAGGAGGTGCAGGATGTTTGGTACTCGTTACCCTGCCATGGTTGAAGCAGAAGCGCAACGACACTTTTCTGCTTTAAACAAGCAAAAAATGGTAGACTCAAGTCAGCCATCAAGTTGGTCACTAACATGTACCTGGTTCTAGTATTTCTGACTGAACAATAGAAATATTGAGTTCTTACATAAGACTGGAGAAAATGAAAATTACTGAGTAAAGCAAACATCATTCTGGGTAAACTATATGCAAGTGTTCTTTGCATGACTAACCGAGTTATGCGTATATTCAGAAGTGATTTCAGTTTTAAAATCATGATACCTCCTCAATCTAATCAGTATATCAGAGATACCCTGGTAATCACAGGTAACTAGTGTCAGATTTTCAGTCCTGCTCTTCTTCCTGAACAGGCTCTTCTAATGCAAACTCTTCTGTTCTGAGCTGTGTTGCCCTGTTTTCGAGTTCCACCTGGCTTTGCTCCATCTGTCGGGTCACTGCCCCTGTCATATAAGTTATCAAATCTCTCAGTTTCCCTGTAAACTTATATATGAGTCCTGTCATTAGGATCTATGTTCTATTCACTCAAACCTCCAAAGCCTGCTGCTTATATTCCTGTCTTAATTATTTTTCCCCTTTGATCTCTGTTTCTTTTTTCTTTGCATCAGTGTCAAAACCTCTCTGTATGACAAGGAGGAGAGAATTTCTTCTCTCTGAAAATGGGAGATGTTATGTATTGTGCCCATTGTGGAAACACAATCTATAAAATTATCCTCCAAAAAGCCCATACACATTTACTGCACACCTGAATCAAAGGGAAAAAAAATACCATTTGGTAAATGTGTTCCATTTAAGATAAAGTCTATTAGTTGAATTGTCTTTTTAATACATTTCCTTAAGAAACTCAAACAGATTCTCTGAGGATACATTGGCGGAATTATTTCATTGTCTTTTTCCAACTTCTGCAACTGGAAACAAGCTTATGTAGAAAGATATGAATGCTAATTTACACCTCTCTGATATACTCGTGGCATCTACAAAACATTTTTTTTCTAGAAGTGCCTGTGTAAGTGAGAATGGGTCATGTCATGAGAGTGGACTTCTGGTGTACTAGAAATACATCTCTGACAAGATTTTTAAGTTTCAGAGGCTGTCAGAGGAAAATCTTTGGGGTTATTAGTTGTTCGTATTCTGACAGTAAAAAAATGTTCTCTCGAGACTCAAAAAAGTCAATGTGAACCTGACACCACAGGGCTAGATTTTTCCTTCAACAGCCTGTCCTCTATGAGAAGTCAATCCTTAAGATTCAGGAAGGGAATTGTGAAGAGTTGTGATTACATATACCGTGGTATTCCTCCTACAATAAGAAAACTCATTTTTCTTTCTTTTTTAATTTCTTTTGGCACTTTTAGGATTTAATAAATGATGATGTAATAATAGCTTTATGATACAGATTTAGAAGAGTGTTGTGATTTCTAATTTTGCTCTTACGTGAGGATGTTGATTTAATGTTTTTGTTTAATTATAATCCAATTACACAAATTTAAGATGCTCTATGAGTTCAAAACAAGGACAAAAAGTCACCAACCCATAGGCAAGTGAAATAATTTTTCCCAATTCATAGCAGCATTATAAAATGAAATATTCTGTGTGCATTACCTTAGACCTTCACCACCACCATCAAGTGAAACATGTTCACTTTGCACATCTGAAAAAAAGTTTATGTCTGAGAGAGTTCAATAAGAAGGGGTGCCTTGCCTTAGCATTTAACGGTGAGCTGATGGGGCTCAGAGAGAGAAGAGAAAGTGCCATGGGGCACCAAGTCAACAAGGTCCAGGCACATGTGGAGGGAGGGAAGGAGGGTAGAAATTCCTGGAATTCTAAGTCCATAGAAAGGCAATATTGACTCTCTATCTGGGGGAAGGGGAACTAGCACATAAGAAACAATCTGCTTTCTAACAGTATCAGAGTACATGCCCTGGGAGGCAGGGTAAACTAACATTGTTTCTCCCATTGAGAGAAATCTTCTTTACCTTCTCCTGATTCCTAACATACTTTCACAGAATTGCACCTGCAAAAAAAACACAAAAAATAAAAACTCCCTTTGCAGCTAAAGAGGCAAGTGGGGCAGGTAGGAATGTCCAGCCCAAGCTCTGCTCATGCAGCTGTGTACCTCAGCACCAGACTACCTCCTTCTGAAGGAGAAGATGGCTACAAGTTTATACTGAGCTACCACATGGAACAGCAGAGGCCTGCCCTGTCCTCTCCCTCTTCTGGCACCTTCCTCCCTCTTACTCTTCCTTCTGTCTTTCCTCCTCCCTTCCCCTCCCACCCACCCCCACTGTCTCCTTCGTCAATGCCCTTTCCTTCCCTCTCCTTCCTCTGAATGCTAAAGACCTATTGTGGATATGCCAAGGAGATGAACTCTACTTCATTAATGAATCAAAGCAAAAGAATAATGAAAAATGGGGCTTGTGAGGAAGGGAATGATGAGGGGGAAATTGATGGGGTGTATTAACATCCAAATCTGGAGATTTTAAATGGATCAGAGGATTGTGAGCAAACTACAATCATGATGAAGACAACGTTTGAGAAATATTTTTCTGGCAAATGTGTAGAGTGAACCAGACCAAGCTGAGTCTACAGAGACTCATTTTAGTTTCCCTTAAACAAGTGAATTATAAGAAAATATTTGTGAGGAAGGGAAGAGCAATTGGACTACTCTGGACCAAATGGTCTTGAACCAGCAAAGACTGAGCAAAATCAAGTGAGGATCAATGGGACATGCTTATAAAGAAATCGAATGAAATAACTGAATTCTGATTAACAGAACTTACTTTTTTTATATTCTATTACTGGGATTTAGTTATTTAGGAACAACTCTCCACTTGTGCAGTTGAACATATATGAAAACCAAAAAAAAAAAAAAAAAGCATAACATTGCAGAATACTGGATAGATGTGTTTCTAACATGTAGTAATAGAACATTTCCACTGAATGTAGTGTGTGTGTGAACTAGAAGGAGTGATTTATTTCCTCCTAATCACAAAGATCCTGAACAAGATTGACAGGTTAGCAAGGTAAAGGAGAAATTCAGCATAGGCAGTCCCTACTTTTAATTATGATTTCTTCCTACAATAAAAATTCAAATTTTAAAAGCAAAGTGAAAATTTTAGATCTCATAGGTAGAGATCTATCCCTAACAAATTTTAAAATTATAATAGAATTTCAAGACTCAGTTTTGTAGTATATTTCCAGCATTTTGAACATATTCTTTAATTTTATTCTTTTCCCTTATAATTGAGCATACAATTAGCTGAATACTCAACTGACGCTAAAAATTGACCATTTTTTGCATAGCCAATTATTTCAATCTTCGCCTCAAGTTTTGAAGTTTATAAGATCTACATTTGTTACTTTTTGGATTTATCACTCCATTTCTTTCTAAATGAAAAAGGGCAAATGCAATAAAATATTCAAATGATGAAGAGCAAAACTGGCAGCACTAACAAAACAGAACTGCTGGCTGTCAGGCATTGCCAAAGGTAGCTCAAAATTCTTGTTTTTCACATAATGCATGAAGTTTAAATTCAAAGTACTATTAGAAAGGGTTTATGAATATCAATGCATAATAAAACAAAGCACAATGAGGGTTTATAAAAAGTAAACCTATAAAATATTCAAGGTCCACCTGTAGTTTTTAAAACAACCCTTCCAATGAAGCCTATAGACTATCTCCATGAAAGGGGATGAGATTAGTTTATGAAGAAATTAAAAATAAAGAGAATTAGAAATATATTCTTCTAAACATAGAAATTAAGGTTATTTTGACTTGCCAATGCATATATATAAATATACACACATATACATAGACCTATACGTATATACACATATACATAGATAGTGTTTCAGAAGTAACAGAAAAAATGGAGAAGACGCTTATCTGGAGTTAATCTTGACTATGAACAAGAATTAGTCCATGATGTAAAAGTGATAAGATTTGTGGAACAGTGACTGCACCATCTTGGATTGTCTTATAGGAGATGAAGACATACAAGGAATTGTCAGATAAGTGTAAAAGATTATAAAAATGCAAAGTTTCAATGGTTCAATGAACAATGTCTGAGCTACACTTTTCAGACCTCTCCTACAGTCTTTACTTTTCCTTTTTCCATAACAAAATATTTTTAAATCATCAATTACCAACCTTACACCAAAAAGTTTTCAATATATAACTACAATCACAAATACACATTTGAGATCCAGCCTTCCATCTTAACTGCTTTCTGCATTACTTTAGTGTATTGACAAGTGCATGAAATGTTGAAATTAGAAATAACAAAATTCAAATCCCAGCTCTGCAATATGCTAGGTGTACAACCCTGGGCTACTAGGTTAAATTCTCTCTAAATTTAAAGTTTTTTTAAATCTGGGAATGGGGACAATATGTATGCTTAAAATGTCATATAAGGATTAATGAAATCATATATGAAAAACAACTATGATAGTACCTAGGACATGATATTCATTCATTTATTCACTAAATATATATCTATTGAGCGATGACCATACACCAAATTCTGTGTAGGCAGTAAGAGTACAATGGTAAACAGGACAGGCACAGTCTCTGCCTTCATAGAGCTTAGAGACTTAGAAGTGAGACAGACAGGAAGAAAGGAAATCAACAGTATATTAATGGGATGGGAGAATTATGGCTGTGATGAGAGCACATAGAAGTGTACGGTCTTGGGGAATTAAAGTAGACTTCCACGGGGAGTGAAGTCCAAACTAAGACTTAACTGGAACGAGCCTAATGAAGCACAGAGGGAAGGTCAGGGTAGGAGGGAAATTCTAAGCAGAGAAGACTATATGAAGGCAAAAGGGCTACATTCCATCTTTGAAGAATTTTTAAAGTTTAGTTCTAGGGTAAACTGAGTGCAAAGTAGAGAGTGGCAAGAGCTGAAGCTATAGGGGTAAGCAAGAGCCCTGTCATGCAGGGCTTTGACAAGGAACGTGTACTTTATGTTGGAGATCATGGACAGCCAAGTGCATGTTTTGAGCAGGGATAACATGATTATACTTATATCTCTAAAAGATCAGTATGGATGGACTGGATTGAAGGTGAACTCTGCTGAAAGCAGGGAGACCAGCTAAGCTGAAGTGTAGGCTGATTCACAAGGATCGTCATTCACTGACAATTTGGAAGTGACAACTCAGTTCCCAAGGATGGGTGGTATGGGGGAGAGGAGAACTGGTCTATACATTCCACAGGTTTCTTGGATATCTGGTAGAGCTCCCTAAATGATTTTCTGTACCAACTGAGGAAAAACCACTCTCAGATTATGAGTTCTACAAAGTTGAGTCAGAGAACCACATTTCACTGGCCATTTTCACATGGCATAGCTACAGAAACTAATTTCCCCTCCTGTTTTTTAAGCTATATCTTATCTAATCATCAAGTTCCTCTGAATCTAACATAGATAAATCCTACAGGTACCTGAATGCCATAACAAAATGCCTGGCTCCCTCCTCTTTACATTCTCCCAGTTCTCCTAAATTGATTAAGACTTTGAAATTGCCTGGAATATATGAAAATAACTTCACTTCAACCAGCTAAATTTCCTTATATTGCTTCTAGAACGCTCAGTATGCCTAGTTTCCTTACCAATTTATCAGTCGGTAACAGTAATGTATATGCTAGAGGAAAAGTGGATGGAGAGAACTAGATGAGTGCTAGTGTTATCTAAGATAGATAATAGGATTAGGTAATAGACTGGACATTGGGATGAGAGAAAGTAGAATGAATAAAAAGAATATACCTAAAGTAATACCATTGTCTAAAGCCATAAGAAATACTTTGTACTCGTGCACATTATAGTCATGTGGGATGAGAGAAAGTAGAATGAATAAAAAGAATATACCTAAAGTAATACCATTGTCTAAAGCCCTAAGAAATACTTTGTACTCGTGCACATTATAGTCATGTACCCATATGAGTTAGGGACCTTCCCTCTAATCATGTCACATGTGTCTTAGTCTGTTTTATGCTGCTATAACAGTATACCAGAGACTGGGCATTTTATTTATACTAAACAGAAGTTCATTGGCTCACAGCTCTGGAGGCTGGAATGTCCAAGATCAAGGGGTGGCATCTTGTGAGGGTCTTCTTGCCATGTCATTCCATGATGGAAGGTAGAGGGCAAAGAGAGAGCAAGAGAGAGAGAGAACGGGGCCGAACCCATCCTTTCACAAGGAACCCACTCCCACTCTACAGCACTAATCCATTCCAGGGCCTAATCACTTTTCATTAGGTCTCACTTCCCAACACTACTGTATTGGGGATTAAGTTTCCAACACTGCTTCTTGGGAACACATTCAAACAAACCATAGCAACCATATCCCTTATATCTAACCTATTTCTATTCATGGTTTTTAAGAAACCGTCATTTCAGAAATGAGGCCCTCTCTGATCCTTCTCTTTCTCCTTTTTCCTGGATATTCATTAGTTTTTCAAGGTCATCATTAAGCCACACTTATATTAATAGTATAATTTTATAATTAGTCCTCCTGGTCCAGTTGAGTTGGATGAAAATCTGAAGAAATATATATATCAAATAAAGACCCTCTCACTTTCATAGAGATCTCGTAGATGATTTTCTTGAAGCACAGAAAAGTTCAGTGAATTATCTAACATCACACAGCCACTAAGTTGCAAAATGGAAATTATAACCAAGGAAATTTCTCTGACAACACAATACTTTTTCTACCACCCCCAACCTATATATTATTCTGCGTTCAGATTTATCTTCTCCAAATGCTAATTTCAACTCCTCAAAAGCTGTCAGCAGCTCTCTTTTGTCTGAAAATGCAACCCAAATCCTCTGTCATTCAAAGATCTCAAATATCTGGCCTTACCTTCCCTGCTATTATTTTCCACAATAGCTCAACAACAATCTCCATGCACCTCACTCCAGTATCTTTATCTCCTGCACACACCACAGTTACTATAGGCTGTAAACCTTTGCTTATGATGCTCACTACACTTAAATTACCATTTCTCATACTCACCCCAAATTTATCCATTTCTCTCAAGCCAATTGAAGCTCATTTTATTTTCTCTAAAACAACATACTTTTGCTTGCCCAACAATTGAATTCTTGTTTATATCATACATTTGGACAAAATAGTATTGTACCTTGCTAAATAAGTATTTGGAGTAAATAAGTTGTCTCTTCTAAATTATTTTCAAAATGCTTGAGAAAGCTAATAACCATATCCTGAATTTCTTTAGTGTTCCCTTTAAAAAAACAATACAGTGCTAATTCTATATTAATCACTCAGTGAATACCTGTTAAATGAATGAAGTCCATTTTCAATGATCTTATTAGAAATAAGAGCAATCTATTTCAAGAGCAAATTTTTGCTTTTACTTGGATGTCAGCTCTGTCCTCTCTACTGCCATTGATGACAGCAAATTTTCATTGAGAGAAGAGAGAACTTTTATTCTAAAAATTTAAAGGAAATCCCTGTTTCAACTAATATTATGTTTTGTACCATTTCAAAGCAAACTAGCATCTCAAACCACCTTTTATACTCAGAAAACTTTGAATTCTAGAATTCAGATTTGGCTCCATTAACTTGTTTACTAACACCAAGAAACACCCTTGTAACAAACATTTACATAATTTAAATTAAATTTGGGAAGTCGGTTACTACTTTGCTCAGCTTAATTTAATTTTAGAATTCATAAACATTTATAAGATATAGGTTCATCACTTGAGTCTGTAGTTTTCTATTAAAAATTGAATACTGAGGGACGGCCCTGTGGCTCACTCGGGAGAGTGCAGCACTGGTAGCGCTGAGGCTGCGGGTTCAGATCCTATATAGGGATGGCTGGTGCGCTCACTGGCTGAGCATGGTGCAGACCACACCGTGCCCGGGGTTGCGATCCCCTTTCCAGTCAGAAAAAAAAAAAAAAAAAGTTGAATACTGAGTACTTATTTAATACTGTATCAAAACTATGTTTTAACTCAAAAAATATATTCAATTTATATAGTTTCACCTTGCCTGACTTTTCTACAGATATAATCCATCACAAATCTGTGAACAATTTTTAAAAAAAAAAAAAAAAAAAAAAAAATTGAATACTGAGTACTTATTTAATACTGTATCAAAACTATGTTTTAATTCAAAAAATATATTCAATTTATATAGTTTCACCTTGCCTGACTTTTCTACAGACATAATCCATCACAAATCTGTGAACAATTTTTGGGCCAAGCCCGTGGCGCACTCGGGAGAGTGCGGCGCTGGGAGCGCAGCAGCGCTCTCGCCGCAGGTTCGGATCCTATATAGGGATAACTGGTTCGCTCACAGCGCTCACTGGCTGAGCGCAGTGCAGCCAGTCTCAAATAGGACAAAAAAAACAAAAACAAAAACAAAAAAAACCAAATATGTGAACAATTTTAGAGAGTACTAGAAGGAAATATTAGTAATCACATAGTTCTAAACATGATTTTACAGATAAGGGAATTTGACATGAATCAATCTTGTCCAAAAAATTCGGGTAAGGCAACACAATTCAAAACTATTGCCTTATTACCATTTTTCTTACTGCTTCCTGACTGGCTAAATAAAATTATTAATTTATTTGTGAGATACTTTCTACCTTTTTAATCACGTCAGGACTCTACCTCAAGGTATTCCAAAAGCCAATAGTGCCACCAGTAATCCTGCAGTATTATTTGAGAGAATGTAAGATCAAAAAATAGCCCCAGAAAATATATAAAAGAAAACAGTTCGAAGGCAGTGAAAATCAGTGAGCAGAAATTCCCTGGGAATTTATATACTCCACCCACATAATCAAAGAAACAAACATAAACACATTTTCCCCCACAATATGTTGTTATTTTCTCCTTACCTTATTAGTTAGTTAAACTCATTTGGTATCAGCTATATTTTCACCCATTTCTCCTCCTTTTCTACTATTCAACTTCGTTATCCTTTATTATCCAGTGAAAATCCTAATAACTCTACAACATATCCCCTGTGATGTTGTGAGATTCAAATGGCTAATAATTAATAGATACAAAACTTTTTGGAAAAGCTAAAAGCTCATTAGAGCTGTAAGATATTGCTGTTATTATGCCTCTCTTAAACAGTAATCACTTGTAACCTAGAAAAAAATTGTTTATATGTTTTACAAGTCAGAGATTATTCTAGGAATACTGGGAATTATGGAAGAAAAATTAAATTAGAATATGTGTTCAACTACAGCAAAGATAGCAAAGAGATAAAAATTACTGGACATTACAGAAAAAAAGTCAGTATTCAAGTTAATAAATAAGTGGGGTGGCCCAGCAGGCTGTCTGGCTCAGCTGCTGCTATCCCAGGTCCAGCCTTGTTTTCATTTCTCTTTTTCTCAGTGCCATCTGAATTGACCTACCCACACTGGCTATCCCAGGAGCATTCTCTTCTGGTCTTCAGTTTCTTAAGAACTGAAAACCTTTCTCTTCTCCAACTTACATTTTGTGTTACCGTAGATAAATAGATCTCTCCACTCAGAGCCATTTGATTTCCCCTAGGGAAAAGACAGCTCTTTTTTACCCACTGTGAGGAGCCAATAACATTTTTAAAAGAGTCTCAGTGTGGTTATATTAAGGAGGTCACTCATTGGCATAACAAGGGTAAGACTCACCACCTAAGTGCAAATGTATGTATGTTTGTATGATGTAGTATACAAGTCACAATTTATACGGAATAAGCTAGAACCAATTGTCTTTCCCAAAATATTTTCCAGATTAAAGTCCTGGATTAATGTTCAAAGAAAAAATAAATAAACTGTTTAATGATTCTTAGTGTCTCAAGCCACCTCTTTAGTGGGATGCTCACCCTGAAGCCGTGTTCTTGATAGAAGTTATCTATCTATCTGTCTTATAGGAGTCTGTTCTAAAGCTGGTACTCAATGAACATATTTTTGTGTGTGGTTATTTTCATCCATTCTAAGAAACAGGATGAGGAAATAAGCACTTTGATGTGCAGGTGTGAAATGTAAATTTATAGGCTTTAAAGATTTGGATTGTCAAAATTGTGTAAGATAGCGAATGTCACTAAGCTATTAAAATATTGAATTCTGTTCTTATGAAGAAATACTAGACACTGAACAAAGAACAAATGAATACTAGATTTAGATATTTTTAAAGACAGTTCCCGCTCACTGGCTGAGCGAGGCGCGGGAGCAACACCGAGGTTTGCGATCCCGTTGCCGGTCCCCGGTCCGGTACGGGGGCTACACTGAGGGTTGCGATCCGTTGCCGGACACGGAAAAAAAAAGACAAAAAAGACAAAAAAATAAAATAAAATAAAATAAAATAAAATATTGAATTCTGTTCTTATGAAGAAATACTAGACACTGAACAAAGAACAAATGAATACTAGATTTAGATATTTTTAAAGACAAATATAGCCAGAACCCCCCAAAATCTGGTAACAATGAATTGAGCTTAATTTGGATGCAAAAATATAAATTTAGAAACAGAATCAAACATTTGTGACATCTTATTTCTTTCGCAGTTTTACTAATTGAACAAATTGTAATGATTCCCAAGAATCTTTCCAAATATGAATAATTTGAATATCACAGGCCTATTTTGTAAAAGAAAAAAAAATCCATTAAAACCCAACATTTTCTTTGTACTGGACATAGAATTACTATATTCATGGGTATCTCTATTTGGAACTCTGTGTTATTCACTGTGATTTCTTAAATTTGTTTTTCTAGATAAGGCCTAGAAATATTGATTATTTCTCACTAGCTTTCTAGCTTTGTGAATTTTAATAATTATGAAGAAGTAGTAGTGACTGCTATTAGCTCTGGCAAGTCAGATGAAGAAAAAGTATACTCACACACAGAGAACAAAGTTCCAATTATAACATATGATCCAGACAACACAATAACTATTATTTTTAAAAAGAAAGATGATTAAACTAATGACAACATTTTTCTCTATTCACTATCTTGCCCAGTATAAATAAAGATGACATGAAATAAGATAAAAGATATATAATATCTATCTTTTCCCTCTAAACTCAATTATTGTCTTTAAACAAGTTAAATTTGGTTTCTTCCCTTTTTGTCTTAAAGATGAATACTTTACTATGTCTCATTTATGCTTTGAGCGTCAGAAACTACTTTCATTACATAGCCAAAATAGTACCATTTTGTAACTCTGATAATCTAATTATAACAGTTCTCTGCTACTCCACAAAACCAAAATTCCTATTATGTTCTTGTGGTTTCCTTCTGTAATGTTCCATTCCAGCTGTGAAACTAAAAATTATTGCTTCTCTGCACATTTTCAAGAAGTTATACAAAATTATCAAAATTATGTTAACATTACAAACATGGCAAAATGTATTCCCTTTCTGAATTTTAAATTCTTAGCACATAAATGATATTTCCCCATAACTCACATAACATTATTCACTTAACAGAAAATCACATTGAGCAATAACATTCTAGGTCACTAACTTAGAACCAGAGAACTTGGAGACATGCAAAGTACACAGGAATATCCAGATTCCAGATTGCAGTTTAACTGCATTGCAGTTAAAGCTCTTACTTTAGATGATTACCTGAGGACAAAGTGGTTACAGATACCTTTGCACCAACACCACCAACGAGTTACTGCACTACCTGACTATACCTTGATCATCAGGATTATTAAGAACATGTTTTCAGATTTTTAATGTCACTTAAATATAATCACATAATTAAATATACAGAGAGAGATACATATAAAGAAATAAAGGAGATAACTTGAGAGTATGAGATATAGGAACAGTCTAGCAGGAGTCTCGTGACCTCAAATTGAGAATCTCTGTTTCAGATTAAGATCTTCGTTTCCCCTCCATTAAAATACTAGCTTCTACATAACACAAACTTCCTCTGTTTGTTCTGGATAAATATCCTGCCTGGTTTGTTCCTCCCACCTCCTGCCTTCTATCCAGTCCGGGTATTAATTTATTCAGGAACTGACATGTCTTTGCTTAACTTTTTGAACATATAGAATACATTCATAACAATTGTTTTAATGTCCTTCTCTGCTAATTCAAACATTTGTGTCTTTTCCAACATTTGGGTCAGTTTCAACTGATCATGTTTGTGCACCCCTTTGCATAGCTGGTAATCTTTGATTAGATGCCAGACATTGTGAAATTTTACTTGTTGGGTGCTGGGTGATTTTGTATTCCCATAAATATTCTTAAGCTTCATCTGAGACACAGTTACATTACATAGAAATGGTTTGATCCTTTCAGGTCTTGCTTTTAAGATTGGTTAAGTAGGACAAGAGAAGTGTTTAGTCAAGGAACAAAATACTCAACTACTGAGGCAAGACACTTCTAAGTACACTATCCAGTACCTTGTAAATCCAGCTGTTTTGGCTGGTGGGAATGGGCACTATATCCTTGGCTTTTTCTGAGTGCGTGGCACAGCCTCTTATCTTTTGGGGGATTCTGTCCTTGACCTTGAGTGGTTTCATCATAAATAGACACTGATCGGCACTCAGCTAGAATATGCAAGGGGGACCCTCTGTAAATCTCAGGTGCTCTCTCCCTCTCTGTCTCACTAAATATTGAATTTAATTGTATTGAAATGAATTAAAGTCTAAGAATCAAGGATAGATAAAACAGGGCCGGCCCGGTGGCACACTGCTACAGTGCGCCGCTTGGAAGCGCGACGGCGCTCCCGCCGAGGGTTCGGATCCCGCATACAGACCGGTTCCCGCTCACTGGCTGAGC
>NW_007730853.1:177666-178127 GCF_000696425.1 Galeopterus variegatus | reverse complement strand
CTCACAAACAAGAGCAAGCTGGCTCCAGCATATCACTGCCTACAGGGCCCCCTGAGGAGAAGGGTCCAGGGAGGCAGGTGGGAGGGTAGTCACAGCATTGATCTTGAACCAAAAAGGCTTCAGACAGTGGAAGGAACTTGGTTCCAACTGGAGATCCCCTCCCACATCCTGGCTCACAGGACCTGACTCTGCCCATCCATTTTAAGATCGGGGTCCACAGTGTCATCTCCACAGAACACAAAGCTTCTGATGCCCGAGGCAGCATGGTCTCCCAGTGGACATTGGGCCACACTTCTTCTGCCTCTTTAGAGAAACCAAAAGATCCTTGCAGGGTTGGGACTGCACTTCTCCGCCTGATGGTTTGCTCTGATGTTTGCACACTCTGAAAGTGTGAAACACGGTGAGAGAGAAAGCATGTGGGGGAAAAGGTTACCCCAGCTTCTGCACAAGCACTAGCTTAG
>NW_007730853.1:175436-176037 GCF_000696425.1 Galeopterus variegatus | reverse complement strand
CTCTTTCATTTCCTAATGATATCCCATTGTGTTTATATACCACATTTTGTTTATCCAGTCATCAGAAGAAGGACATTTGGGCTGTTTCCACTTTGGAGATATTATTGATAATGTTGCTATGAACATTTGTGGACAAGTTTTCACATGGATATATGTTTTCAGTTCTAGGCATGAAATTGCTGGTTCAAATAGTAACTCTATGATTAACTTCTGGAGGAAATGCCAGACTGCTGTCCAAAGTGGCTGCACCATTTTAAAATCCCGCCAGCAATGTATGTGGGTCCCAATTTCCCTACATCCGTGCCCACGCTTGTTATTGTCCTTCTTTCTTACCATAACTACCCTAGCTCAAGTAAGGGGGTATCTCACTGTGGTTTTGATTTGCATTTCCCTGATGACCAATGATCTTTTCATGTGCTTTTTTTTGTGGCAATTTGCTTAATTTTTTTGGAGAATGTCTATTTGAATCCTCTGCCCACATTTTATTGTATTATAATTTGTCTCTTCATTGTTGTAAGAGTTCTTTATATAAGCTGGATCCAAGTCCCTGGGTGTGGGAATGGTCTGAAAGCCTCCCAGGTGATTCTTACACACACCAATG
>NW_007730853.1:173104-173851 GCF_000696425.1 Galeopterus variegatus | reverse complement strand
TTTCAGAGAGGCCTATTTTAGCAGACTCAAAACCACTATTACCAGCCCAAAGATACCTCAGTATACTTAGTTTAAGCTTTCAGAATTAGGATCTTATTGTCAAATCCTGCCAGGGCAAATGCAGAAAAGGCACACATCACTAGCTGAAATTCTGTAAGGCAGGAGCACCCCTCAGTGGGTGGGCTGAGGATGAGAGAGACTCATGAGAATCCTGGAGCTGCTCACACCAGCCATCCTGGGGGCTCTGGGTGACCCGCTCACACTGAGGCTGGCAAGCTTGTCAGCTGTCTTCTTGGTCTCTTCAGAAAATGTGGACCTCCAGTTCTCCAGCTGCCAAACCAGAGGGTGTGTGTTCTGTCTTTTGGGCCCAACAGGTGGGCCTTCTGATTATTTTAGAAAAGCTAGAAATTCCAATGATTATATACTTTCCTCATTTTTATGTTAGCCACTAATTCAACAAAATTTAATCATATGTGAAGGTACTTCAAAAAGTTTGTGGAAAACATTGTTAAAAGATAATACAAATGTTTCCATGAATTTTTGAAGACCTTTCATATAACTCAAATCAAATCACGAGGAAACATTGGACAAATCCAAACTGAGAGACATTCTACAAAATAACCAACCGGCACTCTTGAAAAATGTCATCGTCATGAAAGATAAAGACATGGGCTGGCCCAGTGGCTCACTGCTACAGTGTGCCGCTTGGGAGTGCGGCAGCGCTCCTGCCGAGGGTTCGGATCCCAC
>NW_007730853.1:170889-171345 GCF_000696425.1 Galeopterus variegatus | reverse complement strand
CTCAGCAAAACAAGGAGCAATGTCACTCATTTATCTCACTCGCTCAGAAAGCACATCCCTGGGTGGATTAGACACCAACCTCACACACGACAGCATGATTCTCTTCGTCTTGGGCCTCTATCAGTTCGGCCAGGAAGTATTCTCCATAAGTTTGCTTCAGAAGTGTGTCATGGTGCATAAATACTGGCATGAGATCATCATGATCTTCCACCCTGTTTAACGGAAAGGCTTGAGTTCAATGTTCATTCATTCATTTGTTCCTTCAACGAAGCACCTACTACAAGGAGGTACAAGACGCTGTTCTAAGAGCCAGGGACACAGCAAAAATCTCACAAACTGAACTCACATTCTAATAAGAGAAACAGGCAATAAAAATGTAACAAATCTAAAGAACTTCCACACATCAAATAGTAATAAGTGCTTTAGAATGGAAAGTGACAGGGTCTAGTAGTCAGG
>NW_007730853.1:168310-170632 GCF_000696425.1 Galeopterus variegatus | reverse complement strand
TCCACACATCAAATAGTAATAAGTGCTTTAGAATGGAAAGTGACAGGGTCTAGTAGTCAGGAAAGACCTCTGTGAGGAGGGACATCTGAGCTGAGACCTGAATGAACAAAGAGAAGAAGAGGAAGCTATGTCAAGATCTAGAGTTAGAACTTTCCGGGCAGAGGGAACACAGTCCGCATGTAGGTGTAGAATGTAGGGCAGCATTTGTCATAGGTCAAAATACAGGAAGCTGGGGACAGCGTTTCCCAAGTGTGTTCCAAGAACACTACTTCTGTGATATTGTCTCCAGCACTCCCTCCTGGAATATCACAGTTATGTATTAAAGACTCGAGAAGCACCACAACAAGGAATATTTAATCTTGTTTATGCATTTCTCAAATGCTGGCCCATGGTACACGTTACTCCTGAGCTATCGCCGCACTTCCCATGGAGGGAGAAATGCTGGTGAAGGCAAGGAAGCTCTGCTCACCATGCTGGGGAAATCCTCCTTGACTGACATTCTCAGGATGCTTGACAGTGACCTTGACAGTGACCTTGAGAACTAGTCGGGGGGAGCGGGGAGAAGAACCAGGTTTACTGCAGCATGGCAATGCTGGCTCTTGGACTCCATTTTGCTGCCATATTTAACATTCCTTTCTTCTCTTCAGTACATGCTTGGGTAAATTTAGCATTCTACTTTACCTGTCTGGGATGTTCTCATACTTTTTTCCTGCTTCTTTTCCTATAAAAATGTTCTAGGTTTTTTTTCCTAGTATACCTGACTTGGCTACTAACCTTTATTTCCTCCCCATTCTTCTAACCTTTATTTCATTACTTTGCCATCTCATCATCCCATTTTATCTTCTAGTATGTTCTTTGACGTTAGTAATAGCTCCATCTATCTAGTGATCAGTACTACTCCATCTACTGAGTGACCAGATTGTCTCTGTTGCTGTGCCTCTCACGGCAATCCCGGGACGTTGGCACTGCCATCTTCACTTCACAGATGGAGAAGAGCCAGGCTCATGGGGATGACAAAATGCTTTGCTGAAGATGACAGAAACAGCTGACAGTGGAAGCATGATATGAGCTCAGGTCTGCTGATTTAAGCCCTGACAATACACTTTTTAAAACTTCCTTTATTTTCACTCCTTTTGAAAACTGGTAGCAAGAAGCAAACAGTTGAGAGGGGAGTCCTTGGCTCAGGGATCACAGATCATCATCCAGCCAGCTCTGTCACAACTCCAGCCCTGCGGGAACATCCCCCAAGCCTGCCATGGCCCCTGCTATAGTTTGGATGTTGGTCTCCTCCAAAACTCATGCTGAAATTTGACCCCCAATGTGGTACTGCTGGGAGGTAGGGCCTAGCAGGTGGTGTTTGGGTCATGGGGGCAGATCCCTCATGAGTAGATTAATGCCCTCCCTCGGGGGTGAGTGAGTTCTCCCCCATTAGCTCTCTCCAGCACTGGTTGTTAAAGAGAGCCTGGCACCTCCACTGCGTCTCTTTTGCTTCCTCTCTCTCGCTGTGATCTCTTTCCACAAGCCTGCTCCCCTTCCATTTTCCACCATGAGTAGAAGTAGCATGAGGCCCTTGCCAGACGCAACTGCCCAATCTTGGACTTTCCAGCCTACAGAGTGGTGAGCCAAACAAACCTCTTTTCTTTATAAATTACCGAGTCTCAGGTACTCAGCAATAGAAAACAGACTGAGATGGGCTCATTCCCTAAATCTAAATGCTTTAAACTGGATGACCTCATGCACTCTGGATGAAAATGTCCACTCTGCTCCAAGGATGAAACCTTTACCTCTAGTGACACAGACTCAACTGTTGGAATAATGGTTTTTCATCAAAAACAGTAAGTATCTTGATGGAAGAAACACGTATGTGAAAAACCACGTCTGTGCTCTATAAAACCTCAGTACTGAGAAGGGAGTTAGCCAACAGACCACGGTACAAGGAGGAAAAAACATACACAGAAGATGACAACCAGAAGATAACAACCAGGGAGACCATCAACATGACTCCCCATGTTGAATCTTAGTGTTAACCTCTTGTCTACACTCTCTGCAAGGACAGACAGCAGGGGATCCTTATCCAGGCAACCAGAATTTATTTTTATTTTTATTTTTTTTACTATCAACCTGGCTTTGATGTCATCACCACCAAACACTCTCGTTCTATCATGTCAGGACATCAGCAGGATTCTCTAGTGGTGAGGCTAAAACAGGGAGCCAGAAACAAACCCAATTGTGTTTTTAGAATAAATATGACTATATATAGCTTGGGAGCAAGATGGCGACGGGTCTGGAGTGGGCATGCCAGAGGACAGAGCAAGCCTGAGA